>NC_087214.1:73188223-73208223 GCF_015104395.2 Macrobrachium nipponense
CCATCAAATATCAACGGCGCTGGAATCCAGGATCTATACATTCTGGAAATTGGAAGCCCCCAGATGGATTGAGAGAGCTTGCATGGACCTCATTATTATTAGGTTTTTTTTTTGTGGGGGGCCCGTTGGCGGAGGATAGGGGAGGTTTGTTCTTGTCTCAAGAGATGCTGGTTTGTTATTTTTTATGTTTCATTTTGGTGTTTAGTTTTTTTGTATTTTGTGTTTTTTTTTTTGGGGGGGGGGGGAATGTGCCTTTTTTTATTGTATATGTTTTCTGGGGGATGGGAAAGGTAAGGGAATGTTTGCTGTCAGTCTTGAATACTTGTGGAGTACAGGTTTTCTCATAGTGACTAGGTTTTTTTTTTTTTTTTTTTGTGGTGGTAGGATTTGTCATATTAAATTTTTTTTTTCCTGTATCTTGTGGTTACTTTTTAGGGCGTGTCTTTGTCTTGTCTAGTATTCTGTGATTTAATCTTTTATTTCATTTTTTTTTTTTTACTTGGAAATCGAGTATATTTCCTTAGTTAATTTACTTAATTAAGTCTTCATTTCTTGTCTTATTTTGAGGATTTTTTTAAAATTTTAGTTTTACTCTTCATATTTTCTTGTCTTATTTTGAAGGAGTTTTTTTCCTTCTTGACTGCTACTGTGGCAAGTTTCCATCTCTCTCTCTCTCTCTCTCTCTCTCTCTCTCTCTCTCTCTCTCTCTCTCTCTCTCTCTCTCTCTCAATCTAAATCTATTTACAAGTTTTAATTGCTACTCCATACCAACACAAATAAATACTTTAATAAATAAATAAGGATATAAATAACTAAAATAAAAGACAATAAAGAGAAAAAATGAATAAATAAAGATTTCACGAGGAAAACCAATAAAAAAAACACACACAAGTACACAACCCAATCAAGCAAGAGAAGTGAAAAGCAAACTATTAGTCCTGAGATTCGTAAATGAAAAAATTGAAAAAAGTAAAAAAACTCATTAATCAGGCATGAAAACGTGCAAGCACGCAAGCGCGCGAGAGAGAGCGAGCGAGCATCCTGCTTTCTTAGCGGGTGCATGTGTGCAAAGCTTGCACGCATGTAAGTACGGGGGGCGTATTACACGGACGTCGTGAAGACGAACAATTCCATTGGTTTCACGGACGGGCGCGCCTAGCGACAAAGAACAGTATTGGAACCCGATGATGTCTTCGGAGCTCGTCTCCAATTCCTTTCTGGTCCTCATTGTTTACCGCCTCCTCGGCGTCGTTCTGCTGATTGATTGATTCCATGAGGATGAGAAGTAAGTTTTCTTTTTCTTTTTTCTAACTCTCCAGATCTTTTCACCGAGTTTTTTTATTAAAGAGCTTTTCAGAGACTTCAGGGGAATATTGGCGACGCTCGAATGGAATCCTCTTGAGGATGTTCGGAGTCTTTAGAAAAGTCCCAATCCACCTTTCTGTTCGTCCGTGAGGGTAAAATTGGTAACGCTTTTACGCTGCGGGTGTAGAGCCCGTGTAGAGAAGACCACCAACTCCTTTTTGGGCGGCTTCAGTTCGTTCATGATGGCATAGAAGCTAACGCTTTTATGTTAGAAAAGCTAACGCGTTTACGCTGGAGGTATGACGCTGTTTCGGGAAGCTTTCTATGCGTTCATGAAGACACAGAAGCTAACGCTTTTATGCTATAGAAAAGCTAACGCTTTTACGCTAGTGGTATGACGCTGTTTCGGGAAGTTTTCTATGCGTTCATGAAGGCAGAGAAGCTAACGCTTTAATGCTTTTACGCTGCAAGTGTAACGCTTGCCCACTGATGAACTCCAGCCCTTAGTCGATGGACTCGAGATCGATCCCCTGTTGAACGGAGGATGTTTTAAAATGAGTCAACTGTGGAGAGTAGCAGCCCAAGATGAAGAAGGAGAATAAACTTATTCAACCTTTGTTAGCACCACCTAAGAAGGACAAAGGTGTAGGGGTCGCAATCTCATCCCAAAACACTGGAAAATACCGCAAGAAGAAGAAAGGATGTAGGACACGCAACAGCAACCGGAAATGATGAAAAATTATCAAAAAATAAATAAAAAACATACCCCAAGCCAGGAATAGAGTAAGGCTAGCCCCTATCAAGATAAAGGTGTAGGGCATGCAACCACATCCCAGAATATTGAAAAGTTATAAAAAAAAAACACACACACAACTGGGCATGAAAGCCAAACCACATCCTAAAATATTGGAAAATTATAATTACAAATTACTAAAAAACATACAACGGAGGATGAAAGCCAAACCACGTCCCAATTTATTGGAAAATTATATAAAAAAAAACAAGCCAAATATTGAAAAGTTATAAAAAAAAACACACACACACAACAGGGCATGGAAGCCAAACCACATCCCAATTTATTGGAAAATTATAAAAAAAAGAAGAAGAAAAGAAAAATAGGCCAAGGAAGCCACACCATCCAAAAATATTGAAAATCTATCAAAAGTTTCAAAAAAAAAAAAAAAAAATACCCCAGGGCATGGAACCATGGAAGCCAGTTCACGTGCTATGCAGGGGCACGGCGCGACCTACCTTGGGCCAGAAATACCTCTCCTGGAACCAGCCCGACCACTCAGTCACTCAGGGATTAGACTGACTGGTCATCTGGGGCGTAGAACTTGCCAAGGGGCTGGTGGCCCTAAAAGTAGTATTCTTCAGTGGTTGTTTATTTGTTCACTGAATGTTTGATTTAGGTATCTTTATTCATATTTAAAAATATTTTAATGGCGTCTAGTATTCTATATTTTATTAATTAATTAATTAACTTATTAATTTATGTAGCTATTTATTCCCGTTTTTTCCCCGAATATCAAAATTAAATGAATCATAGCGAATTATCTTTGAGAATTTAAATAATCATTTTACTATCAGTAATAATAATAATAATAATAATAATAATAATAATAATAATAAGGAAGGAGGGAGAGGACTACTACAAGTATAGAGGACTGCGTTAACATCGAAAACAGAGCACTGGGGCAATATCTAAAAACCAGTGAAGACGGGTGGCTAAAGAGTGCATGGGAAGAAGGACTAATAAAGTAGACGAAGACCCAGAAATATAGAGACAGGAGAGACAGAAAGAACAGAGACTGGCACAACAAACCAATGCACGGACAATACATGAGACAGACTAAAAAACTAGCCAGCGATGACAATTGGCAATGGCTACAGAGGGAGAGCTAAAGAAGGAAACTGAAGGAATGATAACAGCGGCACAAGATCAGGCCCTAAGAAACCAGATATGTTCAAAGTACGATAGACGGAAATAACATCTCCCATATGTAGGAAGTGCAATACGAAAAATGAAACCATAAACCACATAGCAAGTGAATGCCGGCACTTGCACAGAACCAGTACAAAAAGAGGCATGATTCAGTGGCAAAGCCCTCCACTGGAGCCTGTGCAAGAAACATCAGCTACCTTGCAGTAATAAGTGGTACGAGCACCAACCTGAGGGAGTGCGAATAGAAAACGATCAGGCAAAGATCCTCTGGGACTATGGTATCAGAACGGATAGGGTGTTGATACGTTGCAAATAGACCAGACGAGACGTTGATTGACAAAGTCAAGAAGAAAGTATCTTACTCATTGATTGTCGCAATACCATGGACACCAGAGGTTGAAGAGAAAGAGAGGGAAAAAAAAATGGATAAGTATCAAGATCTGAAAATAGAAATAAGAAGGATATGGGATATGCCAGTGGAAAATCGTACCATAATCATAGGAGCACTAGGCACGATCCCAAGATCCCTGAAAAGGAATCTAGAAAAACTAGAGCTGAAGTAGCTTCAGGAGGACTCATGCAGAAGAGTGTGATCCTAGAAACGGCACACATAGTAAGAAAAGTGATGGACTCCTAAGGAGGCAGGATGCAACCCGGAAACCCCCACCCACACTATAAATACCACCCAGTCGAATTGGAGGACGGGATAGTGCATATTCTAATAATAATAATAATAATAATAATAACCAACAACTTATAACAATAACATTGCTTTTATCAACAGCTATTAAGCATCACACAAACACAAACATACAAATACGCGCGCGCGCACAAACTCTCCCACAACTAGATGTCACAAACACTCAGGTGTCTCATGCACAAGCGCACAAACCTATAAACATACACGGTCATAAACAAAGCTTGTTTTATGGAGTCAAAATAAACACACGCACATGCACACGCAAAGGCACACGAACACCGCGACCTATAAGCATCCACGGTCACAAACAACGCCTCTTATAATAATAAACATACACCCACGTACACAATCACGCACAAACACACAGGCAAATCAACCCATTAATTAAAAAAAACCATACACATACATCCAAATATACACACACACATACCACATACACACGTACATACACATACGTTCACTCACCACACACACAAACACGCAAATCCCAAGGCTGGTTGATTAATTTCCTCAACTGGCATCACAACAATGAAGGTCAATGACAGCCAATATCAAGGCTTACATCTCTCTCTCTCTCTCTCTCTCTCTCTCTCTCTCTCTCTCTCTCTCTCTCCTTCACACAGTACAATTCTTCACTAATGAGGACCCGACCTCCTAGTAAACTAGAAGGAGGAGGAGGAGGAGGAGGAGAGGAGGACGGAGGAGGAGGAGGAGGACGAGGAGGAGGTAGGAGGAGGAGGAGGAGGAGGAGGAGGAGGAGGAGGAGGGGAATGTCAACAACAACTGAAACGGGTATATATACCCAGAGAGGCTTTGCCTCACACCTGTCTATTGGGTCACCTTGTCCACTCCTAGAGAGAGAGAGAGAGGAGAGAGAGAGAGAGAGAGAGAGAGAGAGAGAGAGAGAGAGATTATACGCCAAGACAGAATGGAGAGATAGATTGGGAGAGAAAGAGATAAGTTCCAAACTGGAAAGAGAGAGAAGAGAGAGAGGAAGATGGGAGTCCTCTCTCTCTCTGAAATCCATTAAGGAAAAAACATTTAGAAGGGGAGTAGTATGCAGGGGAGTTTTAGTTTTTTTGGGGGGGGGGGGGGGGGGGGGTGAGGGGGGGGGGGGAACCAATTGAAACCGGAATCTCTAATTCTATCTCGGTTCAAGTCCAACGTAGATGGTAGGTGATGATCTCTTCTCAGCTTATGTTTTTTTATATATGTATTTGTTTGCTTCGTTGTTTAATTATGCCTTTGTAATTCGTGTTTTTTTATTTGATCTGTTTCTCTTCTAATAATAATAATAACAATAATAATAGTAATAATAATATAATAATAATAATAATAATAATATAATAATAATAATAATAAGTTGAAATACGCTCTGGCAAATAGCATGTTATTTTGCAAGTCAATAATAATAATAATAATAATAATAATAATAATAATAATAATAATAATAATAATAATAATAATAATAACAAAAACCACTTAATGTCTAATGTCCTTGCTACTGTAGCTACTAGCTCATGAACATAAAACTTCCAAACGTCAATAGGAAAGTTCGTCCATTCGAGGAAGGTGACCCTGCTCGCTGCCAATGCATAAAGAAAAAAAACACACACACTGACACATTTGAAAAATAGATATTAAATTTTAAAAAATTTAATTTGGACAAAATTGAATCTTAAAAATTTAAAAGAACAAATAGAAACATTGGAATTTTTTTTTTTTAAATATTTTGGAAATGAAAATAAAATCTTAAAATAAAAAATATAGGAAAGAGCCGCTTCTTTAAAAGATCTTGAGAAACATTTGAAAAAAAATAGAAATTAAAAAATTGAACTTTTAAAAAATTCTAATTTAAAAAAAATTTCATAGCATAAATAGCATAAATTTTAAAAAAATGAAATCTGAGAAAAATGAAAAATAAATCTGAAAAAAAAAAGAAAAATAAACGTTAGAAAAAAATGGGTATTAAAATACAAACTTGTCCACTGAAGGGAAAGTTGTTTTGGGGAAGGTTTCGTCTCAATGGATTTGTTTTTCTAAAATTTTTTCTTTTTTTTTTTTTATTTTTTTTTATTCAAGAGAAATGGAGATTCGACTGAATGGATGGATTATTTTTTACCTGTTTTTTTATTTTTGTTTTTAATCCACAAATAAATGAATGAATCTTAACTGACAGGAATGAATAAATCCGAGTGAATATAATAATAATAATAATAATAATAATAATAATAATAATAATAATAATAATAATAAAATAATAATAATAATAAAATATAATAATAATAATAATAAATAATATAATAATAATAATACACTTATTGAGTTACAGGGAACTTCTTAATGATTCTCATGGCCATAATAATTATAATGGTATATTAATCATCTGTAAGATATGATACACAATACCAATCACAATAATGATACCTCTATGATAACATCAAAAATGTTTAATATGATAACAATATCAAAGTAATTTTAACATCGAACCTGTCACCAATTTCCACGACGAAATACGAACGTACTAAAGAAAATTTAATTAATCTGAACAAAATATCTTAACATGTAAATATTAATAGAAAAGACCATTGTAATTACAGCTTAACCCCTTTACGAATGACGCCTAACTGCGTGATTTCAATAACGCCTAATTAATATTCATACATACATACATACATACATACATTATATATATATTATATATAATATATATATATATATATATAGTATATATATATATATATATATATATATATATATACATATATATATTACCTCTACCACTGTGCATGAAACATGATATATAATAATAATAATAATAATAATAATAATAATAATAATAATAATAATATATAATCTAATTGTACAGAACTCTTAAGGCGGACAGTCCATTCTCTCTCTCTCTCATCTCCTCTACCTCCTAATAAATACCAGAAGAGGTGTGCAGTAACAAAATCTTAAAGTTCCTTCTCTGAATGCCAGATGGACCCAATCGGACCCTCTACTCCCCCCCACCATCCCTCACCCACTGCCCCCAAACATCCCGTAACCTTCTGCTACTGTTGCTGACAGCGGCGGCGACGATGCACCCCTACCCGGGCCCACCCGGCGAAGGGAGGTCCAAGGGAGGTCGTAGACTTCCCCTACCCCACAACTACCCCAACTACCCCTAACTGGAACGAGTTCTGGAGTCCTGGATTCCAGGAGTCTTGTGGGGACTGGTTACTTGGATACTGGGACAGTTGATCCTTCATCTGGGGATGATTCTGGATTATATATATATATATATATATATATATATATATATATATATATATATATATATATATATATATATATACACATATAAACATTACAAATGTGAGTGATCCACGGAAGAAAATGAAAAGACGAGAATTGGCAAGATCTTTTGGTCTACACGACCCTTTACATGAGGCACAACTGATCATACAGAGTCCAAGTAGGCTTAATATCCAAACTGACATAACAAGATTAGCATAAGGCCCAATTCACTCTACAGAAACGAAAAAACGCCCGTGGGCAGGATTAGAGATTTTTAGGCAGCCACACCTTGGAGGAACACACGCGTGGTCAACAGATGATTCATCCAGAAAATAATACATTTTGAAAAACAAGGAGGCATATACGACTTAGTAAAATCCCGAAAAATTGATTAAGGATTTAGGCACTGTGACTTGTCAAGGCAAATTTTAATCGATAAACAATACATTTTGTATTAGTAACATGAAATTTACAAAAATGTTCCAAAAATGAGTGAAAAGGCGAAAAAAGGATCTAAATATAGTGGGCATGAGAGAGAGAGAGAGAGAGAGAGAGAGAGAGAGAGAGAGAGAGAGAGAGAGAGTATATATATTATATATTAATTAAACCCAATTCTTGTAAAAACTAAATCATCTCTTTTAAGAACGAACATACACTCACAATCGTTTCATTACGAATTCAAATAAAAAATATATTTTAAAACACTCTCAATACACTTAAAAAATAAAAATCAACGCTCCGAGGAAGCTGTAGGTCGGACCACGCCTTGTTACATCAACCAATCATTTTTTGAGGGAACAGACTGCCTCCATTTCAGGCGTTCTTTTATTGTTTATCAAGGCAATAAAACCCGTCTGTTTGCTGATACAATAAATTGTGTTTTCGCTTCTTATTGGTGTAAATATTAGTGGGAATTACCTTCCGTGTTTTTGTAAATACAGTGGATTGAATTGTCAATTCTTTTCTGTGCAAGCAGTCGCGTTGTATTGATTGTTTGTTTGTGAATAATTGGAATTTGGGTCTGTGTTTGTGTGTGCGCTCATATATGTAATATAGTATATGTGTATGTGTGCGTGTGTATTATATAGCTATGTATGTATGTATGTATGTATGTATGTATGTATGTATGTATATACATTATGAATAATTATCACATCACCGTGATTCATATAAATTATTCGAGCTACAAATGTCCTTTAATATCTAATTCGCTTTACCTCGGAATATATAGTTTCAAATATGTAAACCGAAAGGGAATTTTTTTGTTGACAATAATTTCGTCTTCTCGTGGGTTCGAACCTATACATCAATAAAATAAAATACTACAAGAACCTAATATTGGCAATCAAACCCAAAGCAACTGGTAACTGATTACCTTAACAGGTAACTAGAGGTCCACTCTTACCGTATTCTATGACACTGACATTGGTCACTCACCTGTAAAAAGAAATAAAAAGAGACATTAATATTTGACATGAAAAATAATAAAATGATGTTGAGAGAAATTCGTCTTCATAATACTGAAAACAAGAGTTGACAGAATGAACAATGATGGTATGATGAGCATTTAGCAGGTATTGTATATTTAAGTTAATTTATACAACATACATATGAATATTCAACAACTATTGACTTCGCAACTTCCCAAACACCTCTTCATCGTCTCAGGCACAAAGAGGTCCTCTTGATATGGTAAGAAGGATCTTTTAAGAGGACTTCTTCAAGTCCAACCCTTCCCAAACACCCCTATATCTTATCAGGCGCAAAGAAGTCCTCTTTGAGCATAAAAAAGGCCTTTCCAAGGGGACTTCTCCATCGTGCCAAGTCCCATCGAAGTGTCAAAGTCCTCCCAGAACACCTACAAGTTGTCCAAGGCGGCAAGAAGACCTCCTCCAACGGGAAACGTCCCTTCCAGAAAGAGCCATCCAAAAGGTTAAAAATTCCTAGTTCCTTCTCCTTCCAAAGACGTCCTTTTCAGGTGTTTGAAAAAAAAAGTCGTCCCTCTCGAGAGGGACCTCTCCGCCGTGACAAGTCCCCGTCGAAGTGTTCAAAGTCCTCCCAAGACGCCTCTCTCGGTCGCGCCCCTAGCCCGAGGATTGACAGGGAGATTGGAGGGAGGGAATTAACAAGAAAGGCAGGAGGGCGTCGGCGTCGGACGACACCAATCTCGCCTCAACGCCTCCTCTCGGCCTGTCACTTCGGGGGGAGGGAAAAAAAAGGAAAAAAAAGAAAAAAAAAAAAAAAAAGGTCGTCGATGTCATTAGGATGCAAACGGGGCATCAAAGCCCCGTCGGAGGAGTCATTATATTTGGTCATTAAAATCTGATCCGAATCTCCGACGAGGGATCCTTTGATGTCCTCCGGGGCTCTTAGGGACCTTCGTTGTTGTAGCCTTTCTGAATGAGTTAAACTGGGCGTGGGCTGACGTCACGCTTATGGGACATGGAGAGAGAGAGAGAGAGAGAGAGAGAGAGAGAGAGAGAGAGAGAGAGAGAGAGAGAGAGAGAGAGAGAGAGAGAGCAGATCATTTAGCAAATATTCCAATGTGTCTAGGAATTCAATTTCAGAGGGAGATAGAGATTTATGGCTGATTCAGCAAATATTAGAATGCGGCCAGGAATTCAATCTCTCCTTCTATTCTGAGAGAGAGAGAGAGAGAGAGAGAGAGAGAGAGAGAGAGTCTCATTTAGCAAATATTAGAATGTCTCCAGGAATTCAATCTCTCCTTCTATTCTGAGAGAGAGAGAGAGAGAGAGAGAGAGAGAGAGAGAGAGAGAGAGAGAGAGAGAGAGTCTCGTCCACCCTAGAAAGGAGAGGCAGGGTACCCACCCCACCGAACATTGTCTCGAGAGCGAACCAAAATTTTTGGTTGTCATCCCGACCCCCTGTCAGGGTACAACGCACCTCCCAGCAATTAAGGGCAACCTCCCCATATATCACTCCCCATTAGGGAGTTGCTTACGTTGCCTTGTCCCTCTAGTATTGCCCATTGTGTTGCCTTTTGTTGGGGGAATTAGCGTGACAGCTGAAACTACATCTGCCACTGTATAGAGACAAGAAAGACGCCTTTCTCTCATGGGCGTGGCGATCCTGAAGGGGGTTTGGAGGTGGATTTAGGGTCTCAGATCGTCTACTGAAATAGGTACCGTGGATTATTATTATTATTATTATTATTATTATTATTATATTATTACTATTATTATTAAAGCATTAAACTCGCGTCTTTCTGTTAATGTGATTCAGTATACAAAATGTATGTCTTATTGGCAAATGTTTAGGAATTTAATTCTTTCTTCTTACAGAGAGAGAGAGAGAGAGAGAGAGAGAGAGAGAGAGAGAGAGAGAGAGAGAGAGATAATGAATTAATGAAGAATGTCTCGTAACCAATATTACAATTGTATCTTGTAAAAAAAAAAACTATAACAATGTGTTTAGGAATTTAATACTTCCTTTATTCCTTCCTTGAGAGAGAGAGAGAGAGAGAGAGAGAGAGAGAGAGAGAGAGAGAGAGGAGAGAGAACTATGTCTCGTAACCAATGTTAGAATTGTATCTCGAGAGAATTATGTCTCGTAACCAACATTAAAATTGTATCTTGTAAAAAATAAATATCAGAGAGCGTTTAGGAATTCAATACTTTCCTTTCTTGAGAGGAGAGAGAGAAGAGGATAGAGAGAGAGAGAGAGAGAGAGAGAGAGAGAGAGAGAGAGATAATGAACTATGTCTCGTAATCAATAACAGAATTGTATCTTGTAAAAAAATATCAGAAAGTGTTTAGGAATTCAATACTTCCTTTATTCTTCTCTTGAGAGAGAGAGAGAGAGAGAGAGAGAGAGAGAGAGAGAGAGAGAGAAGAGATGAGAGAGAGAAGATGATAATGAACTATGTCTCGTAATCATAACAGAATTGTATCGTAAAAAAATAAAAAAAATATCAGAAAATGTTTAGAAATTCAATACTTCCTTTATTCGTTTCTTGAGAGAGAGAGAGAGAGAGAGAGAGAGAGAGAGAGAGAGAGAGAGAGAGATCCGTAACAAGCACGAGAGGAGAGAGAGAGAGAGACGTCATCCATCCCGGATCGTGGCTTGACATCAAAACAAGGGATCATTCGTGGCCTTTTCCGAATCGGGGGCGTCGGGGGTGGGGCGGGGGGGGCGGGGGCGGGGGCCCGGGAGGCAAAGCAACGGAAGATAACAAGGTGACGAAGAACAGAGGTGGATGGAGGGGTAACCGAGACGATAATAGCAAAGGTGGATGGGTAGCAAAGACAACTTTGGCGTCTGTGTTTGTCGTCGCCTCCTTCCTCCTCCTCCTCCTCCCTCGGAAGACGAGATGATCAAAAGAAACAGAAGAGGAGAGAATTGCATTGAAGTGGCGTTGGACTTATTCCAAGACGAGATATGGTTGTTAAAAGGTTCTGTAATTTCAGCCTCTCTCTCTCTCTCTCTCTCTCTATCTCTCTCTCTCTCAGAATAGAAGGAGAGATTGAATTCCTGGACACATTCTAATATTTGCTGAATGTGAAGTAAATCTCTCTCTTTTTCTTTGAAATTGAATTCCTAGACACATTCTAATATTTGCTAAATGAGAATTCTCTCTCTCTCTTCTCTCTCTCTCTCTCTCTCTCTCTCTCTCTCTCTCTCTCTCCATGTCCCATAAGCGTGACGTCAGCCCACGCCCAGTTTAACTCATTCAGAAAGGCTACAACAGCGAAGGTCCCTAAGAGCCCCGGAGGACATCAAAGGATCCCTCTTCGGAGATTCGGATCAGATTTTAATGACCAAATATAATGACTCCTCCGACGGGGCTTTGATGCCCCGTTTGCATCCTAATGACATCGACGACCTTTTTCTTTTTTTTCCCTCCCCCCGAAGTGACGGGCCGAGAGGAGGCGTTGAGGCGAGGGCGCTCGTCGAGATTGGTGTCGTCCGACGACGCCGCCCTCCTGCCTTTCCCTCAGTCCAATCTTCCTTCCTGCTGTATTCCTTCCTTCCTTCCTTCCTTCATTCCAGTCCTGTGGCTGGGTGTGACCGGGGGAAAATGGGACTTCTGGAACCCTTGAAGAGGAAGGACTTCTTTGGGTCTGGGAAGACGAAGAGGTCTTTGGGAGGAGGACTTTTTGACACTTCGATGGGACTTGTCACGATGGTGAGGTTTTCTGGAATGGTCGTTTTTTTCATTTTTATTATTTTTATTTACATTTAAAGAGGACTTCTTTTGAGGTGGTCTGGGAAATGGGACTTTTAAACACTCGAAGAGGAGGACTTCTTTGGGTGTTAGACGACAAAGAGATAAAGAGGCGTGCTTGCAAGGGGAGTTTTAACACCATAAGAGAGCCTCATTAGACTTGAGACGATAAAGAAGAGGTACTTTTGGGAAGGACTTTTCAACACTTGGATGCAACTCCCCTCCATTGTCCTGAAGAAGAGATCTGCCTGAAAGGACTTCGCTGGAATTGAGATGAGGGAGAGGTGCCTTTGAAAGGGACTTTTCCAGGACTCCTCACAAACTATCTTTCTAATACTTAATTATCCTGAGAGGTTCTTTTTAAGCTGACGTCCTCGGACTTGGGATGTCACGAAGAGATTCTTCATGGGACTTCATGAGCTCTGTGATGCCACAGAGATGTCATCCAAGAAGACTTTTCTGTAAGGCATCAGGACTTCATCAGAACTGACATCATAGAAAAGAATTCTACGGTGGCGCTTTTTATGAACGTAATGGGAACTCCATCAACACTGAGACATTGGATAGGCGTCCTTCAGGGGAACTTGTCGAGCCCTTTCTGTTTATTTTGTATCATTCACAATCTTAATCTTCTTCTTCAGCTTTGCAACAGTAAATCAATAATAACGAAATGAAAAGTACCTCACGTAATAATAATAATAATAATAATAATAATAATAATAACAAGTACTACAGAAGATGGATGCCGGGCACCAACTCAAGAAAAGAGGCAACAGAATTAACCATCTGTTGTTCATGGACGACATCAAGCTGTATGGTAAGAGCATCAAGAAGATAGATACCCTAATCCAGACTGTAAGGATTGTATCTGGGGACATAAGGATGGAGTTTGGAATAGAAAAATAGGCCTTAGTCAACATACAAAAGGGCAAAGTAACAAGAACTGAAGGGATAAAGCTACCAGATGGGAGCAACATCAAACACATAGATGAGACTGGATACAAATACCTGGGAATAACGGAAGGAGGAGATATAAAACACCAAGAGATGAAGGACACGATCAGGGAAAGAATATATGCAGAGACTCAAGGCGATACTCAAGTCAAAACTCAACGCCGGAAACAATATGATAAAAGCCATAAACACATGGGCAGTGCCAGGTAATCAGATACAGCGCAGGAATAGTGGAATGGACGAAGGCAAGAACTCCGCAGCATTGATCAGAAAACATGGAAACATATGACAATACACAAAGCACTACACCCAAGAGCAAATACGGACGACTATACATAACACGAAAGGAAGGAGGGAGAGGGACTACTAAGTATAGAGGACTGCGTCAACATCGAAAACAGAGCACTGGGGCAATACTGAAAACCAGTGAAGACGAGTGGCTAAAGAGTGCATGGGAAGAAGGACTAATAAAAGTAAACGAAGACCCAGAATATACAGAGACAGGACGAAAGAACAGAAAGAACAGATGGACGGCACAACAAACCAATGCATGGACAATACATGAGACAGACTAAAGAACTAGCCAGCGATGACAATTGGCAATGGCTACAGAGGGGAGAGCTCAAGAAGGAAACTGAAGGAATGATAACGCGGCAACAAGATCAAGGCCCTAAAGAACTAGATATGTTCAAAGTACGATAGACGGAATAACATCTCTCCCATATGTAGGAAGTGCAATACGAAAATGAAACCATAAACCACATAGCAAGTGAATGCCCGGCACTTGCACAGAACCAGTACAAAAAGAGGCATGATTCAGTGGCAAAAGCCCTCCACTGGAGCCTGTGCAAGAAACATCAGCTACCTTGCAGTAATAAGTGGTACGAGCACCAACCTGAAGGAGTGATAGAAACGATCAGGCAAAGATCCTGGGGGGCTGGGACTATGTATCAGAATCGGATAGGGTGATACGTGCAAACAGACCAGACGTGACGTTGATTGACAATCAAGAAGAAAGTATCACTCATTGATGTCGCAATACCATGGGACACCAGAGTTGAAGAGAAAGAGAAGGAAAAAATGGATAAGTATCAAGATCTGAAATAGAAATAAGGAGGATATGGGATATGCCAGTGGAAATTCGTACCCATAATCATAGGAGCACTAGCACGATCCCAAGATCCCTGAAAAGAATCTAGAAAACTAGACGGCTGAAGTAGCTCCAGGACTCATGCAGAAGAGTAGTGATCCGTTAGAAACGGCACACATAGTAAGAAAAGTGATGGACTCCTAAGGAGGCAGGATGCAACCCGGAACCCACACTATAATACCACCCAGTCGAATTGGAGGACTGTGATATAATAATAATAATAATAATAATAATAATAATAATAATGCTTTATTGAAAGTAATTGCTGCCTCAGCTGCGCTAATTTTATAAAGGTTCTTCTCTATTCTTTAATTATTGTTTTCTCATTGTTACTTAAACTGTTGCGTTGCTCACCAATTTAAGCAACAATGAAAAAACAATAATTAGAAAAAATAGAGAAGAACCTGTATAAAATTAACGCAGCTGAGGCAGCAATTACTTTCAATAAAACATGTTTTAAAGAGGGTTTACTTCCAGCATACAATTAATAATAATAATAATAATAATAATAATATAATCATAATAATAATAATAATAATAATAATAATAATATTCTGGCCTATTATATCTCGGAAATGTAAAGCCAAGGGTTTCAGGAAATGACACTGAATGTAATACGAACAATTTCCTGAGTAAGTATTGAGTGGAAACCATTAAACATAGGGAAGACGATTATCTGTTCTCTCTCTCTCTCTCTCTCTCTCTCTCTCTCTCTCTCTCTCTCTCTCTCTCTCTCTCTCTCTCTCTCTCTCTCTTCCTATAGAAAGAGAGACACGCTACCTACCCATTACCACCTATAATAATTATTTGTCAATAAAATACCCAAAAACACAATAAAGCCCAACAAACGTTCCAGGTTAATTATCATTCACCCGGCATCCTTTGACGCGGTACCCATCCACGGGTGAACTCCACTGAAAGGGCGAACCGGAAAAGCAACAATAAACATATTTACGCACGCACGCAAGCGGGCAAGCGCGCGTCACAACACCGCGTACCATTTTGCATAAATTCAACATTTACACCTCGGTCCCAAATCGACACCGACACAGAAAATGTTTCACGTGACGAGAGGAGGAGATGAAAGACTTCGAAGAAGAGGAAGAAGAAGAAGGAGAGGAAGAGGAAGAGGACGTCCTTTGATACTCGGGAGTTTTGAGAAATGAAAGACACGATGATAATGGCAGAGTTAAAAATAACACTTGGGACATTGTCGAGATAATTCAAATTTGATGTCCTCCCCTTGTTCAGGTTTCATGGGCCGGTTTTAATATTGCATTTGGGTCCTCCTAACATTTGATGTCTATTCCCCCCCCCCCCCCCCCCGCCCCCCCCCCCCCCCCCCCCCCCCCCGCCCCCCCCCCCCCCGGACCCCCTCACTAAAATCTGAACCTTAATTATGGGTCACGTTTTGAGGTCGTAGGATTTTCTCACTGTTTCTGTCATGATTTTTTTTTTTTTAATTTTTGAAAAATAAAAACAAAATAAAATTTTAGATTTACTTCGGAATTTCTATTTTTATTTTATTTCAGTCCAAAATTTTTTCAGGATTTCGATTTTAGAATTACTTCAGAATTTATTTACCTTTATTTCAGTCCACAATTGATTTCCAGAAACTTTTTTTTAGAATTATTTCAAATTTATTTCTTATTTCAGTCCAAAATTATTTCCAGAATTTTTTTTAATGTGCCAGAACTTATTTATCTTAGTTCAGTCCAGAATTTTTCCAGTTTTTTCTTAGATATATTCCCCCAAAAATTTTATTAGTCAAGAATTTTTGTTTATTTTGAATATTTTATATCAGAATTGATGTCAGAATTTGCTTTTTGTTCTGTCAGAACTGATTTCAGAATTTGCTTTTTTATTGTCATAATTTTTTCAGAATTTACTTTGTATTTAGTCAGGATTTATTTCAGAATTTGCTTTTTATTCGGTCAGTATTTTTCATATTTTCTTTATCGATGTTTTATAAGAAAAAATAAATAAATTTCAGAAGAAATTCCTTTGCATATATATATTTCCACATGAGCCTTTAAAGATGTTCCATAAATAAATATAAAATAAATTTGAAAATAATTTGAAAATAACTCCCTGTGTGTGTATTTCTCAAAAAGGCGTGATCCGACCTCCAGCTTGCTTGGGATGCGTGGTAAGATATACGGTCAAATAGCGTGTAGTTTCATCGACGAATATTAAAATGAATACGCTATATTTTATATCAGAAATTATTTTTCTGTACTGTCTAAAATGCACGTTATTTATCTTTGATTTTTCGTCCTAATAAATAAATCATAAATATCCTATCCCTAAATTCCTGTCTCTTTAACTCAACGCGAAACACCTTTTTCAGACTATTTTAGGCTCTTGCATAGACCCTTCCTACTCCCCCAACAAGAACAACGATAGCAAACTAGTTTGTAGGCTTACTCCCCGAGTAATCCAAAATGCAAACTAAATATCCGAGAGTATCTTTCCACACTAGACTTTTGTCGTTTCAAACCTCTCAATAGCTTGCGAGATTTATTAACTTTTTCTTATCTCTCCATTCTGAAAAATATCTTTATTACTCTCTATCACGCCTTTATTCTTCACATCTCTCTCTCTCTCTCTCTCTCTCTCTCTCTCCTCGCAACCTTCCAAAGCATCTTCACTCTTTGAGGGAAGCCTTTTACAACCGCTTCGTCGGTGGACCAGAAAAAAAAAATAAAAAAATAATAATAAAAAAAAAAAAACGCATTTATGAGCTCGTGACTTCTAGTCCCTTCAGGAGGAAGCCGCGTCTTTTAAGACGTTTTTAGTATCTGCTTTTATTTGTCTTACAGTTTCCTGAAAGGGGGAAATAAATCTTCATGTCTGTGAATGATTTTTTTTTTCTAATTTTTGGAATTATTCTTCTTGGGATGTTTGGAAATGTTTTTTTTTTTGTGGGCATTTTGGAAAATGCTTTATAAACATTTACGAGGTCACTAACATTGGTTTCACAATATCATAAATTGTCGCTAAACATGTTTAAAACTTATCACATATATGTCGCACATGAGTTGTCAACCAATCAATGTATAATTTTGGAAAACATTTCATAAACTTTGAAGACTCTAAAAGTTCTTTCATAAGACAATAAATCCTCACAAACATATCGAAAACATTATCACATACATGTCGCAAATGTGTTGTCAACAAGTCAATGACCGTTTGCAATTGCTTGATTGTAACATTCACTTGTTATGAGCATTAATAAGTTGTAGACCTTGTTATCAACCTGTTTGTGATGTGCGTGCAGTATGTTGCCAACATATGTCAAGAGACTCTTCTACGAGGTCACTAACGGTCATAAACATTTTGGAAACTTATTGCTTACATATCAAAAACATGTTGATGATTAAGTCGACGACAGTAAGAGAATAAATCTCTTATTATAACCAGCAAATAAATCGTCGACTTATATTCAACATGTCTGTGACGTATGCAATAAGTTGCCAACATGTATTAGACATGGTAGACCCACCCTGGTTGAAATTCTGCTAGAAATAAAATTTATTTTTCTGAGAAACCTTTTTCTCCCTGATTATAACCAACGACTTGTCTTCAATATGTCTATGACATGTATGCAATAAGTTGCAAACATGTATCAGACACGGTAGACGCACCCTGAGCAAAAATTCGTTTAAAAGAAGATATTTATTTCCCTAAGAAACCTTTTTCTCTCCCTTATGAATCTCTGGATAACCATATGAAGCACTGCTTGTAACCAGCAATAAGTCGTCGACTTGTATTCAATATGTCTGTGACATGTATGCAATAAGTTGCCAGCATGTATTCCTCTAAAAGAAAACATTTATTTCCCTTAGAAACATTTTTCTCCCTGATTACCAACAATAAGTCATCGACTTGTATTCAACATGTCTGTGACATGTATGCAATAAGTTGCCAACATGTATTCCTCTAAAAGAAAACATTTATTTCCCTTAGAAACCTTTTTCTCTCCCTTATGTTGCCTTCCCAGTCCCTGCAGAAACAAACGGTGAATGTTGGAGGCAATAAAACGTTTCCCTTTCTCTTTTACATAGTCGTCGTCCTCCTCCTCCTCCTCCTCCTCCTCCTCCTCTTGCCAGCCAGCCAGCCAGCTAGCAGACATTCTTCGTCAATTTTCTTTCCAAGATCCAGTTTCTGTTTTGTGTCTGTCTTCCTTCGTTTGTAATAAGGAGGAAAGCTTAGAGTTTCGGCCTTTTTGCTTTCTTCTGTTTTCCTTGTGTTCCTATTTGCTCGAGGGGGAGAGACTTGTATACCTTTCTTTCTGTTGGTAGAAATGGATCATTTTTATGTTGCATCTTCCAGTTTTCTTTTTATAAACAGCAATTTCTCCAACTATTTATTTTTCTTTTTACTTTGACATTTTGATCTTTTAGTTTTCTTTCTATAAACTGTGATTTCCCCCAACTTTTAATTTTTTTTATTTTTGACATTTGATCTTTTGTTTTTTTCTATAAACCACATTTCATAACTTTATTTTTATATTTTGAAATTTGATATCTTCGTTTTCTTTCTATAAACCACATTTCTGCAACTTTCATTTTTTTTTATTTTGAAATTTGATCTCTTAGTTTTCTTTCTATAAACCACATTTCTCGAACTTTCATTTTTTTTTTCAAATTTTGACATTTGATCTTTCAGTTTTCTTTCTATAAACCACTATTTTCAAACTTTCTTTTTTTTCATTTTGACATTTGATCTTTTAGTTTTTCCTATAAAACACATTTCTCCAACTTCCATTTTGTTTATTTTGACATTTTGATCTCAAGTTTTCTTTCTATAAACCACATTTTTCCAACTTTCACTTTTTTTTTTCAAATTTTGACATTTGATCTTTTAGTTTTTCCTATAAAATACATTTCTCCAACTTTCAGGTTTTTCTTTTTTATTTTTTCATTTAATCTTTTAGTTTTTTCTATAAACCACATTTCTCCAAATTCCCTTTTTTTTTAACAAACTCAATTTCTCATTTATTCTGTGACTGAATAAAGCCAAATATATATTTTCGTTTTCCATTTCTGTTCCAGAATAAAAACCCACCTCATATTATGCACCCAAAAACTTCCTTTCTAAAGACATTTTTTTTTTTTTTTTTTGTACTTCTCTCCATCCATAAAAACTCATTTTGGACTCAACGTTCATTTCCTTCTACAAACTAAATATATCTTTTCTTCAGCTTCTGTGACCGAAACTTCCAAAACTCTTATTTCCAATTTCATTTCATTTTTATTGACCAAAATATGAGTTCTTCTTTCCTCTTCCCATCAGAGCAATGTAATAAAGTTTGTTTCTAGTTTCAAATTTTTTCCATATTCTGAAAATATGTTTTATTTTCATTTTTGAAGATTAAGGTATTGGATTAAGGTATTGTAAGGCACCACAGGCTCTAGTTTTATATTCCAACTTTACAATGCTAAGTTTGTTTCAAATTTCAAATGCTTTCCACATA
>NC_087214.1:73213223-73225723 GCF_015104395.2 Macrobrachium nipponense
CGATTTCGTCGTCGTACGGGTGTTGCACATAACGAGGTCAAGTCGTGACCCATTCAGTCGTTTGCGCGATTTTCGGGGCCAATTTTCAATTCGGGTACAACGCCATCAAAATAATCTCGAGAAAATGTAGTCTCGGTTTCGTCAAAGTAATCTGGGACACTTTTGACAGCTCGGTGATAGATCCAGATGTGTTCCGCATAGTTACGCTGACATTTCTTAGCGTCAAGATTGGATTATTATAAAATCACTTAACCCATTTTTAAATAAAAAAAAAAAAAAAAACTCTACGAGTGTTCCGTAATTTACGTAGACATTTCCTGGCGTCAAGATTGGATTATTATAAAATTATTTAGCCCATTTTTAAATTAAAAAAAAAAAACTCTACGAGTGTTCCGTAGTCACGTAGATATTTCCCGGCGACAAGACTGGATTATCATAAAATTATTTAGGCCATTTTCAAATTAACAAAAGAAAAACTCTACAAGTGTTCCGTAGTTGCGCTGACATTTCCTGGCGTCAAGATTGGTTTATTATAAAATTATTTAGCCCATTTTGAAATAAAAAAAAAAAAAAACTACGTGTTTTCCGTAGTTACGTAGACATTTATTGACGCCAAGAGTAGATAAAATTATCTAAAATCATCCAGTCTCTTCCTTCATTTAAGAATAAAATTGACAAAACACCTCCAACCTTTTGACTGATATTAATTTTTTGTGACATCCAAAGATATATTATTTTGCAATATATACTGAGGTTCTTGCTCTTATCATATGAACAAGGTCGCTTGGCAGCTCTTTCCGGGGGCTCCGATGCCACAACCTGACCAAAATAATGAGGTCAAATGTGACACGAAAGGTCACCATAATTGTCTCCAATCTCACAGAGAGTAGGCAGTGACGTCATCAATGGTTATATTTAATGGGGCGATAATATTCACTTTAGCAGTGCCGTGACGTCATTACTGCCTGAATTTAAAGGGGGCAATGACATTCACATTACCAGTAACGTGACGTCATCACTGGTTAAATCTAAAGGGGGCGATCATATCCACCTTAGCAGTGCCGTGACGTCATCACTGGTTAAATCTAAACGGGGTGATAATATCCACCTTAGCAGTGCCGTGACGTCATCACTGATTAAATTTAAAGGGGGTAATAATATTCACCTTAGCAGTGCCGTGACGTCATCATTGGTTAAATCTAAACGGGGCGATAATATCCACCTTAGCAGTCCATTTTAAATCAGCCTCTTGCTCCAAGTTCGACTTGAAATGAAATTTCTTTTATGAGGTAAATTTAAAACCAGGCTTTTGAGGTCAGTCGGATTTCAACTTGGACTCTTGTTGATGCGAGTAGGACTTTAAGTTGGACTTTTGATGAAAGCTAGCATTGTTTCAAAAAAAAAAAAAAAAAAAAAAAGTCTATTACGGTTAGAAATATCTACTAGCAAAATAAAAGTCCAGAGACTAAAGGCTGAAAGTATCAGACAAATCAATAAATTCATGAAGGAAGTGACCCTATGAATAATAAGTATTAGAAAAGTCTATTTTCAATCACAATTTCCTGCTAAAGTCACGTGACTTAAGGCCTAAAAAAAAAAAAGCCTTAATCTACCCGCAAAAGTCTATATACCAAAGACAGGAAGTGTCAGACGTCAATAAAAATACAAAAAAAATTGATGAAGACCAGAATGAAAATATCGACGTCAAACTTTCACTCCAAATTAGACACAAGGGCAAACACTCAAGTACATGCCCCCCCCCCCCCCCGCACCTCTTCCCCCACCACACCTCCCAGCCCCCCCCCCCCCCCCCCCCCAACGAGAGATTCCGAAATTTGCAAAAATCGATATCTTGTGTTTTATATATTCTGCCAATCACTGGGACAATTTCTCGCTTGCGTCACCCCCTGTCACTTTCAGAAGGTGGAATAAATCATCTTTTCGGTAGAACTTTATTTAATTTGCCTGTGATTTCATTTATCATTCGATGGTCTCGGTATATAATGCTGTATGAGCCGCGGTCCACTAATCTTTAACTACGCCCCGTTGGTGGCCTTTCCTACATCGCTGCCAGACGCAAGATTATGACTGACCTTTACCTTAAATGAAATTTTAAAAACGACTGCGGCTAGAGGGTTTGCAATTTGGTACGCATGATGACTGGAGGAAGGATGATCAACATACCAATTTGCAGCCCTCTAGCCTCAGTGGATTTTAAGATCTGAGGGCGGACAGACAAAGACGCCACAATAGTTTTCTGAAAACTAAAATGAGATCAAATGATAAATTTTGCAATTCCATCGATATATCGTTATTTGACTCAGACTTCTGAGTTGCAAACGAGTTTCGTTATAAAGTTTATGCAGAGAATTAAAAAATGCAATATATGAAATATGATATTATTATTATTATTATTATTATTATTATTATTATTATTATTATTATTATTATTATTATGCAGATTTATCTCAAAATTTATGAAGTGAATTTAAAATACAATAGATGAAAATTAATTATACACACACACACATTTATATGTGTATATATATATATATATATATATATATATATATATATGATATATATATATATATATATATACGTATATATATATATATATATATATATATATAATATATATATATATATATATATATATATATATACGTGTTTCTTCACAGAAATGACAAGACTTCTAGTCCAGTGTTTGAAGAAGAAGAGAAAATGTTGCCTTCTCTCAAACTCACCCATCACCCGCCATCCCCCCAAAACCACCCACCCCCAAGTAATGTGGGGCGACTTTGGCACCTTCAGCAGGAGTGTTTACTCTGGCCTCTGTTTGGGGTGGGTGACGCACCGCCAGAAAAAAAAATGAGATAAAAAAAATATGAAATGAAAATAGTTTACTGAGAGGAATTTTCTGTCCTTTTTCTTTGTATTATTGACAAAATTTCACTGAAGAAATATCTAATATATTATTAGTGTTTATTTTCTATATGTTTAACTTAAAGCATCAAAGTTCTTGTAAAGAACTGTTTAAAAAAATAGTAAAAATTTTATTTTTCCTTTTGTTGAATAGTAATAAAAAAACAAAATGTTTCAATCCACTCGTGAACAAAATATAAAAAAAGTTCCTTTTCGCTTACTCGGGGAGTAAGCCTACAAACTACTTTCTAGTTGTTGTTGTTCATGTAAGGGGGTAGGAAAGGTCAATGGAAAAGCCTAAAAATGTCTGAAAAAGGTGTTTCGCGTTGAGTTAAAGATACAGGAATTTTACGATAGGATATTTATGATTTATTTTTGGGACGAAAACGTAAAAAAATAACTAACGTGCAATGTTAAACAGCCCAGAATAATTTAGATTTTAGCCCATGCCCCGAGTAAGCTGGAGGTCAGATCACATCTTGTTTATTCAGTTCATTAGTAATAAAACTTCAGTATCAAAGTTCCCTTAAATCAATGGTAAAAATTTATGCGAACAATTTACTACAATATATTGCCAATGTTAAAAATATATCATACTTCAACATGCAGCTAACTGCAATGAAAAAATATATATAATTTAACAGTAGTTATATTCTGAACTAATGGGATACTTTCATTGAAATCAGTATGCTCTTATGAATGCGCAGCCCATGATTAGAAATGGTCGATGGAGCTATAGTAGATTCACATCAACCGTGCATTTGATGTCTAAGCCAGTCCCTTAACGACGCTCCTGATTGGCTGCTGATAAGCCAGTCACAGGGCTGGAAACTCTCCTCAGTCTCTCGAGAGAGTTCACATGAGCAGGATGTATGTTCCACCCTCCTGAGTGATGCTTTTGAAAAAGGTATCCCTCAGGGAGGGTGGAACATGGATCCTACCCATGTGAACTCTCGAGAGAGACTGAGGAGAGTTTCCAGCCCTGTGACTGGCTTATCAACAGCCAATCGGGAGCGTCGTAAGGGACTAGCCTAGACATCAAATGCACGGTAGATGTGAATCTACTATAGTATGTGTTTTTGAATGTAATATATATATATATATATATATATATATATATATATATATATATATATATATATATATATATATATAAAAGGAGGGCACTAGCAAGAACTCGCGAGGGAAAAATATTTCAGCAAAAGATTTCTATTGTTATTTTCTCCATCGGGGGTTTATTGAGACTATTCGACAAGGTCTGACCAAGCATCGGCGGGCGGTTAATCTCTACATAAATTGACAGCGCTGACCCCGTTCTGTCTACCGTTTTGAAGAAGAAGAAGAAGAAGGAGAAGAAGAAGAAGAAGAAGAAGGAGAAGAAGAAGACGACGAGGAGGAGGCAGAGGCGGAATTAAAAACATACCAGTTTCTCGAAGATAAATTCAGAGACTTTGATTACACTTTCTGCGACTCCTGTTTGACATCCACATGACGTCCGTCTTATAATCAATGCCCTCTCTCTCTCTCTCTCTCTCTCTCTCTCTCTCTCTCTCTCTCTCTCTCTCTCTCTCTCTCTCTCTCTCCACATTTTTTTTCCGAAGTATGAATTCATCTATAAAACTCGCTCGTTATCAGAGCAAGTTTAAAAACACTCACGAGTGAGGGTTAGACACTCCCCTGACATTAGGCTGCTAAACAAGATTCTCTCTCTCTCTCTCTCTCTCTCGAATCTGTTTAATTAGCGATTGTTGTTGTCAACTTGAATGCATGAAGCTATCCAAGGTGTGGCAGTAGAGAGAGAGAGAGAGAGAGAGAGAGAGAGAGAGAGAGAGAGAGAGAGAGAGAGCAATGCTTTGTGCTATGGGTCTTAACCTTCGTCGCGATCCACAACAACCGACTAGGCACCAGGTGCAGTTTGAACCAACAAATGCACGAAGGGTATTTCGACGAAATGGCCACATGATACCAGCCCCTAACCGTGCCCCCCGCCCCCCCCCCCCCCCCCGCACACAGTGGGATCGATCCCGTGTATCTCGCTAGTGAGGGAATGATGTCGTCCACCTACAGATGGTGATAGTCAGCCGCATCTATATTTCGAGTCAGTTTTACCCAATAAAATCGAATTAATCCCACAGGATTTAAATCTCCTGGATTAAATCCTGTAGGATTTAATCCCCAGACTTACGAGGTGCAACTAATACTTCAAAATCCTTCCCTGATAAAGACAACTAACCTTATCTATATTTTTTTGGAGTCAATTTTATCCATTTAAATCGAATTAACCCCTACTCTTGTGAAATTAATCCTGTAAGATTTTAATCCCCAGACCTACGAGGTGCAACTAATCCTAAAAAATCCATTTCTGAACAACGTATAAATCGCCAAAGGTAACCCCCAAAAAATGATAGCCACCATCCTAAGAAATAACCGCGCCCCTCCAAATAAAACAAAAATAACCACCCCAAAAAATAACCGGCACCGCTAAAAAAAAAAAAAAAAAAAAAAAAAAAAACACACACACACACACACACAAAAAAGACCACCCAAAAACATAACCATCCCAAAAAAATAACCACACCAAAACATAACACACACCCCCCCCCCCCCTCCAAAAAAATAACAGCGCTCAAAAAATATCCACCAGAAAAAAAAAACACCCTAAAAAATAACCACTCCATAAGAAACTCACCCAAAAAATTAACCACTCCAAAAAAAAAACAACCCCCAAAAAAACCACCCCCCTAAAAAATCATTCACCAATCCACTTTCTACCACTAAATTCCCACCATAATTGACTTTATCTAAATTAAGGCAAACGAAACGGGGTGAAGGGGGAGGGAGGTTTAGGGATATGGGGAGGGGGCCCCCGATGTGGGGAGGGAGGATTAGCATTAAATACCCCTCCCCTCCTCTCTCTCTCTCTCTTTCTCCTTACCCCATTAAAGCGAGAGATAAAGATAATTGATTATGGGAATCATAGAGACTCCGGGAAGGAACTGGTAGCTCCGAGAGGATCTTCAAATAGGAGAGAGGGGTCCTATTGGGGAGTCCTATCCAGGGGCAGGATTTCTTTGTCACGGAGAGAGAGAGAGAGAGAGAGAGAGAGAGAGAGAGAGAGAGAGAAGTAGGATTGGATATTAAGAAAATAAATAAAGGAGAACCGATAAAACTCCTAATGAATTGTGAAAGAAGAAGTAGAAGAAGGAGATGAGAAGAAGAAGAAGAAGAAGAAGAAGAGAGCGGAACATAAGCGAATATAAGTTTGTTTATACTTCCAGCTTGGTAAAAGAAATGTACATGTACCTATCATGTTATTTTTATCTAATATTTCAAGGTTAAATATATCATATTATATTAATATTATATATATATATGATATAATATATAATATATATATATATATATATATATATATATAATATATATATATATATATATATATATATATATAGCTACCCCTACACGCTGATAAACCTTGGAATAAAAGATGACTGTATTTGTCTCAAAAAAAAATAAATAAATAAATAAATTACTTAGGGTTTATAAAACGACTCTAAAAGACAATCAAACCTCGCGAAGCTCTGTACAAGAGTCTTCTGATATATACTGTAAATAAGAGTCTCGTCTACAGACTCTATATCCCAAGAAAAAAATATATATAGAAAAATGAAGATTCTTTTTTTTATTTTCTTTACCTACTTGTCAAAGTTCTTTGTTTCCTTCGTTGGAACTGGATGTCTTCAAAGCCTTCGATTCGACCAATTTTTGTCCGAAGAAGAAGAAGACAAATCCTCCGAAGGTCCTCCGACGGGAACTTTCACTTTAAGATCGTTTGCGTGAAGGGATTTTATGCCCCGCCGGAGGAGGACACCGTTCGTTCTCCTCCCCTTCGGAAGCAGCGACTGCAGGATCCAACAACTCCTCTTCTCGGAGAGAGAAAAAAAAAAGGAGGTAGGAAGGACCTCTTTCCTCTCGTAAAGAGGACTCAAAAGGGAAGTTGGTAGCCAGATATTAATATTATTATTACTATTATTAGGTTCCTGTCTCCTGTCTCCAAGACGGTTCCTGTCTCCTGATTCCAAGACGGTTCCCATCTCAGGTCTTCAAAGACGGTTCCTGTCTCCTGATTCCAAGATGGTTCAGGTCTCGTCTTCAAAGACGGTCCCCGTCTCCTGATTCCAAGACGGTTCCTGTCTCAGGTCTTCAAGACGGTCCTTGTCTCAGGTCTTCAAAGACGGTTCCTGTCTCCTGATTCCAAGACGGTTCCTGTCTCCTGAGTCCAAGACGGTTCCTGTCTCCTGATTCCAAGACGGTTCCCGTCACCCGTCTCATTCCCCCAGAAACTCGATCTATGCAACGCGGAATAACATTAAGTACGAGAACTTTCCCCCAAACCCCCACCGACCCCCGCGAGAGATATCTGCCTGGCCTGCCGATGACGTGGATGTATAGTGAACGATGATTGCCAAAGAGCCCAGTTCCACCACCACGTCCATTTTCTCTTTTTTTTCTCTCACTTTTTCTTTCTTTTTTTGCAGACCTAGAGCAGGAGCTGGAGGAGGAAGAGTGATGGGGATATGCAACAGCAGAGAGAGAGAGAGAGAGAGAGAGAGAGAGAGAGAGGTCTTGAGGGCTTTCACACGCGAGAGAGAGAGATTACAAGGATTAGGATGTCTCAAAGACTTGGTAATCCATCCAAGAGAGAGAGAGAGAGAGAGAGAGAGAGAGAGAGTTACAAGGATTAGGATGTCTCAAAGACTTGCTAATCCATCCAAGAGAGGAGAGAGAGAGAGAGAGAGTTACAAGGATTAGAATGTCTCAAAGACTTGCTAATCCGTCCAAGAGAGAGAGAGAGAGAGAGTTACAAGGATTAGAATGTCTCAAAGACTTGCTAATCCGTCCAAGAGAGAGAGAGAGAGACGCGTATCATTCCCGTCCATAATGTGGTCATCCCTCAATTTCGTCCTGCCAACCACTCGCCCAATGAGACCTACGGAGTATATCTATATACACTCGTTTCCGTTGCTTCGTCGTCTCCCTTTATAAGTTACTCTTGTCATCGTCTTCTCACCTTCGCTCTGTCATTTTTTTTTTATCTCTAGTTCACTCTGTTATTCTCTCTTTTGTTTGGTATTATGTTTTCTTTATTTTTTCATCTTGGTTTTGTCCTATGTTTTTTTTTTTTTTTTTTTTTTGGTCTCGTTTTAATATCTTCGTTTTGTTTTCTATCTCGACGTCGCTTTGTCAATCGTTATTGCTTATGTTTGTTTTGTTATTGTTTATTTTATTTTTCCTTGTTTTAATTCCTTTGCCTAGTGTTTTCCTCTACTTTCCTCTGTCGAGTCTTTACTAAGTACTTTAATTTTGTATCTATTTTCTTCGTCTCTAAGTTTATATATTTTCATTGCAATTCTTTTTATTATTATTATTATTAACGAGTGTTCGTCGAACAGAAAAACGTTGGAACAATCCAACTGCTAAATATGTTCTTTTATCCATAAAAAAACTTTTTCCTTCTTTCTGAATTGTGTAAGCGTAAATATAAAGCATAAAATATCAATAAGAATGTAGGATAACAGGACATGACAGAACAGAATAGTATGATGGAGAAGACGAGAATGTAATTGTGGCTTAAAGGTTTGTGGAAAAAAACTAAAAAATGTAATGGTGCATATGACCTAAACTAGACGTCCTTAAATTCTATTTGAAAATAAATAAATAAATAAATACATAAATATGATTTGAGCCGCACAAACACAAGAAGCAAAATCGGAACCTATTCCAGAGAATCGACGGGACTGGAATCCTTTCCCAAAACCCTACTAAATCAGGAACAGATTTCATTCTTAACCAGTAACAAAAATTCTGAAAAGCGACAAGAACCCATTCCAGCCGTTGGAACGAATCAGAATCGATTCCTTCTCCTCTCCCCCCACCCACAAAAAGTTCAAATGGTCCAGGAAAGACTTCCAGTTTTGGGCTATGACTGCGGAAACTATATAACAATCCTATAAAACACTGGAAGCGGTCCAGGGTGCCTGGAAGGCAGGGAGGCTGTTAGTCTCCAGATCTAAATGTGTTTGGAGGAAGGAACTCCGGTCGAAATACAGCCCTCCATTCGTTCGGATTCCAGGAGGTTCTGGGACGAAAACCAGAGGCCTGGAACTTCTGAAATATCTTTTTGATAATTCTTCATGTCCCAGTTTTGGAACAGAGTCTGATTACAGCTGGACTTTCTTTCAGATATACTTTCTACTTTTTTATTTCAATGCGAGGAGGCCGTCCTCATAATTCTGGAACAAATCTCAGGGTCTGGAACTTGAGAAATTTCTTTTTGATGGTCTCTTCTTTTTTTCCCAGTTCTGGAACAGAGTCCGGTTACAGCAGGAATATCTTTCTGGTGTATCTTATAATTCTCTTTTTATTTTAATAACACTTTACTTAATCCTGGAACAAATCTCAGAGTCTGGATCGGAAATTTCTTTTATTTCTTTTGGTTGGTCCTTTTTTTTCCGTTCTGGAACGAAGTCCGGGTAGGGCTGGAGTCTGTTGCGGATGTACCGTCTATATTTTTTTTTTTTTTTTTTTTTTTGTTTTTTTTTTTTTTTTTTTTTTGCGAGAAAGCCGTCTACATAATTCTGGAATTAATCTCACGTCCGGGAACATCTGGAATCTCTTTTCGACGGCTCCTTTATCCAATTCTTGACCAGAGTCGTGTTCAATCTGGAATATCTTTTCGATGTACCTTCTATTTCATTAGAATTCATTCGCAGGCGCTGGAAACATCTGGAATTCCTTTTAGACCTCCAGTTCATACATTCTCATTTTGATCTTAATGTGTGAAATCCATCCAGCGCGTTCTGGAACAAAGTTTAAGGGTCTGGAACTTGGACCATCTGAATTACTTTTTTAAAACCAATCTTAATATTTTAATTTCGATCAAGAAGTGTGGAATCCGTCCAAACAATTCTGGAACAAAAGTCGAAGAGTCTGGAACTTCCAAAGTTTCCTCCTTGATGTCTTTTTTCTTTAATGTGAAGAGTCCAGCTGTCCTCTGGAACATGACCTATGGGACTGGAACCTCTGGAATTTAAAAAAAAAAATCATGTTCCATTTCCTTTTTATTTTATTTTTAAGCGAAGAAAGAGTCCACACCGTTCTGGAACAACGTCCAGAAGTCTGGAACTTCCAAAATCTTCGTTTTGATACCCTTTTTTTTTAATGTGAAGAGTCCAGCTGTCCTCTGGAATATGATATATGGAACTGGAACCTCTGTAATTTTACATGTTCCTTTTTTTAAAACTTAATCTTAAAGCGTAGAACGAGTCCAGTTTGTTCTGGAACGAAGCCTGGATAAAAAAAAAAAGGAAAAAAAAATCTTTTCAGCGACCTTCTGATGTTTGCGAGCGAGGTGATGGAGGCGAGCTTATTTGCCAAGATAAGCCAAAGTAGGCACGGCTGCCCAGATAAGCGGGCCAAAATGGGCATGCCTTCGGGAATCAAGTGGTCAATAACGCTGGAAAAACTGCACGAAATGACATGTGCCCGAGATGCCCTTCGAACCTAAAAAAAAAAAAAAAAAAAAAAAAAAATCCCATAAGATTTACAAGATTTTTCGAAATCGGGATTTCACCAGCCTAAAAAAAATTGGGATTTCACTGACCTCAAAAAAGTACATAAGATTTTTCGAAATCGGGATTTCACCAACCTAAAAAAAAAAATTATCCATAAGATTTTTCGAAATCAGGATTTCACTGACCTAAAAAAATAAAAAAATAAAAACTTCCATATTGTACGTAGGTCACACCATGTTTCTAAAAAATAATTTGAGGTTGTTTGGTAGGGTTGTTTCTTTGGCGAAGCTCAGTAGATCTTTCTAGATGCTGGTTAGAGAGAGAGAGAGAGAGAGAGAGAGAGAGAGAATAATACCCACACCCACACACGTAACCACCACGGTATAATTAATAATAATAATAATAATAATAATAATAATAATAATAATAATAATAATAATACACTCACCCGTGATTCCATCATTAAACCAGATTTGATATTTACGGTGCGGATCAAGTAATTCCATTTGTGACAAAGGTCGGGACTTTCCAGCTATAAACCCCCATCCCCCCTCTTCAATTCCAGGCTAATTCGATTTGCTTTCATCGGGCGCCCATGAAATTAATTAGCATGGGTGGAGATAATGGGGTGGGTGGGTAAGGGTAAGGGTGGGGGGAGTTATTTAATGACCATTTGTCCGCAGCGCATTAAATCATCAGTCCATCGCGGGCGGAAAGTGGGTGGATATTCGATTTTTGAGGCGCACGGCGTGAATGATGGTGGTCATAGGAAATATTATTATTATTATTATTATTATTATTATTATTATTATTATTATTATTATTATTATTATTATTATTATTATTATTTTTCTTTTTTATTTATTATTATTATTTTAATATTATCATTATCATTATTATTATTGTTTATTCATTATTATTATTATTATTATTATTTTTATTATTATTATTATTATTATTATATTATTATTATTATTATTATTATTATTATTACCTGAATTCTAACTTACGAAACGATCAAGAAAATTGATTTAACTCTCTCTCTGCACTCTCTCTCTCTCTCTCTCTTTCTCTGTTATCGACATCCCAAGCGATGACCTACATATACGTATATATATATATGCCGACATTCCTCTTCGTTATCTCAGCCCTTTTCCGCGTCAGTTATCATTATTCTCTCATTTTCCCACTTTCTTTTTTGCGATCTGTCATTCAGTAAGAGACAGTTCGCCCAGTAACGGGTTTACGTAATTATTTCTGTCAGTTATGATTATATTTTTTGAGGTTATTTTTAGTATATCTTTTCATTTTTTTCATTGGGGTTATGAAGGATATTTTTAGTTTTTTAATCTTCTGTTTATTTCGTATATTTTCATTATTCTATTATCTACTTTTCAAAAAAAATTTAAAACTTTTCAAAAGGCAGAATTCGTGTCGACAAATATATATACATATATATAATATATATTATCTATATATATATATATTAAAAAAAAAATATATATATATATATATATAGTATATATTTAAAAAAAAAGTCTTAGAACTCTATTTCTGCCTTCAGGTCTTTGCAACAAGGTTGAGCGAAATAACAAATAAACATTAAATAATTTTAAATCTTTAAAATAATTTTCAAAATGCAAAATTCGTGCGGAAATAAAAAAAAATAATCAGAATATGTTTTAAATATTTTTTCAAAACTTAAAAAATGTCTTGTCCAAATCTGCTTTTCGAATTTTTTACAACAATGTTTAACTGAAAATTTAAAAAATTAAAAATTTTGATGAAAAATAAAACAATATAAAAATATTTATTAAATAATGCTTAAAAACTTACAACCTTCTCCGACAGGCAAATGCTATAAATAAGAAAATATAATAAAATCTTTCAAGAATTAAAAAAAATATATATAAACATGAATCTCAAAAACCTGAAAACGTCTTGAAAAGAATTTTAAAAATTTATAGAAACAAAAACTTCAAAAATCTGAAAAACTATCTT
>NC_087214.1:73233223-73245723 GCF_015104395.2 Macrobrachium nipponense
TTATCTATATTATACTTAGAAATTATCGAGCGGATTATTCTCATCGAAACTTTTCTTAGAGATTCCTAAGTTTTCAATTTTCAGAAATTTATCTATATTTTATTTAGATTTATTTGAATTGATAAATATACTTTTTTTAGTACTCCGTTAAATAAGATACCACTCTATATATATATATATATATATATATATATATATATATATATATATATATATATATATATATAAATATGTATATATATGTATATATATATATATAATATATATATATATATATATATACACATATATATTATATATTATATATACATGTATATATATATGTATATATATATATATAGTATATATATATATAGTGTATATATATATTCTATATATATATATATATATATCTATATATATATAATATATAGAGTGGTATCTTATTTTACGGAGTACTAGTATATTATCAATTCATAAAATCTAAATAAAATATGATAAATCTGGATTGAAAACTGTATATATATACACGTATATATATACGTGTTATATATATATTATATATATAATATATATATAGATAATATATATGATATATGGTATGTATATATATAGTATATATATATATATAATATTATATATATATATATATCTATATGTATATATATTATATCTATATATATATATATATATATATATATATATATATAGAAATGGGCTGCATATAGAATCAGCTTAACCAACATTCCTTATCCAGTGAGGTGTGTATTTGGGATAAGGATGAAAGAAGAGGTTATATATATCAATATATATATCTATATATCTATATATATTATATATATATATAATATATATATATATTATAATAAATGTCTATACTTAAAAAATCACAGTAGATGCACGTCACTTCATGTCTCAATAAAGACGAAAGCGCTTGGATTTCTGCCTATCATTTTCATGTGACATTTTCTTATATATATATATATATATATATATATATATATATATATATATATATATATATATAACTGAATCACGAAAGTAGGAACGTTATATATATATATATATATATATATATATATATATATATATATATATATATATATATATACAGACATTTTAGATGTATGTATATATATATAATATTATAATATATATATTACTTATATATATATATATCTTTTAGATTAGGATATATATATATAAATATATAACTATATATTAATAATATATAAAAAAAGGGAATATATACTACACACACACACACACACATATATATATATATATATATATATGGGATGCATATAAACTCAGCTTAACCAACTCTCCTTTATGGCAGTGAAGTGTGTATTTGGGATAAGGATGATATAATAGGTTGATATATAATATCATATATATATACATCTATATATGTCTATAATGGGATGCATATAGAGACAGCTTAACCATCTCTCCTTTATGGCAGCGGAGTGTGAATTAGGAATGAGGATGAATGAAAACAGGCTAAAGGAGACTGAGAGAGTGGGAACAACTGAAAGGGTTAGAAATTAGAGACCTGTAGGATGCATTTATCAGGTTTAGCACGGGAAGCATTGGGCTTGCAACCTCACCAATTAGCAAAAAATGTTCAGAAATCAGAAATAAGTAGTGTACCCTTCAGGACCTACCCCTACACAATGGAGAATGTTTTTGATTACTCGGGGAGTAATCCTACAAACTACTTTGTTGGTGTTGTTTTTGTTGAGGGGGTAGGAGAGGCCTATGGAAAAGCCTAAAATAGGTCTGAAAAAGGTGTTTATTGCTGAGTTACAGATACAGGGATTTTAGGATAGGATATTTATGATATATTTATTAGATTGAAATTGTGAAAAATAAATAATGTGCATGTTAAACAGCACAAAACAATTATTTCTGATAAAATACAAGCGTATTTATTTTAATTTTCGTTGGTGAAACAACACACTATTTCACCGTAGATTTTAACACGCGCCCCGAGTAACCTGGAGGTCGGATCACGCTTTGTTTCATCATACGCTTACGCCCCCCCCCCCCCCTAAATTATAATACGGGGAAATAGGCATATGATAAAACCTCTAACTATAATAAGGGCAAAGAGGCATATGATAAAACTCTAAAACTATAATAGGGTGATAAAGAGGCAGATGATAAAAGAAAACAGGTTTTAAAAATGAGAAACACCACTCTTTCTCTTCTCGCTCATTTGAGAACCATCACTTCATCCAGTCGCTTGTCACGGACACTTCGTCCGTCCCGAATCCGGGAATTTTGAAGAAGGCGCCCCTCGAAAAGATTTCGTCCTGGGAATATTCCAGCCCCTGGAAGGAGAAGGAGAGAGAGAGAGAGAGGTGGAGGAGGAGGAGGAGGAGAGTAACCTCTTGAATAAATGAATGAGTAAAGAGGCGAGTGATTACGAATATTATGAATATCAAGATGAGATGGGAAGTGGGAAGGTGTGAGAAAAAAATTCGCATGCATTGGGGAAAATGCCCGGGAGATAATGCACTGCTCTCGCGATGGAATGATGGGGTGGGATTTGTGGGTGGGGGGTTGTAATAGGGTGGGTGTGAGACGCTTCACGCCACTGTCGAAAATAATAATGATAGAATTGGGTTCCGTGTGCATCTGATGAATAAAATTGTCCAATTTAATCAAATTATGCGTTTTATTTCAGATATCTGCTGTGCATCGTAAGATCCACAATCGTGAGGTTTATTTATCCTACTGAATATATATGGTGGTTTGAAGCTTTTATTATAATAATAATAATAATAATAATAATAATAATAATAATAATAATAATAATAATAATAGCCCAAGACACTTTGTAATCCTATAGCTGATCCTTGAGCTGATATACAAACAGAATCTGCCTTTAGTCTGGTACTGACCAGACCAAATGTTCCTTAACCTTATATCTAGGACTCTAGAATTACGTATCTGGTAGTTGACTGACTGAGGTGGGTCGCAGAAAAGTAAGGGGCTACCAACCTGATCCCTAAGGACTCAGGTAGTAGCACTGAGTTGCCCTTGCCGTCGGCCTCTAGCCACAGTAAATGAGGCGAGGACCTCACGGTGTGGCTTATAATATCTTATTCCTTCCCTAGTAGATGACCATGAACACTGCGACGCCAGATTACAGAAAAAAATATACCATTTCCCCTCAGTTCTGGAATAGGTAAGAGCAAATGTGTTGCCCTTGCCGTCGGCCTATGACCCAAATGAGTGAAACAGGAACCATCCTTATTGAATGAAATAACTTTTGGTGCAATGCATAAGTCCCCAGGTGAGCTCAAGTCATTTCCAGGTAATCCTTTAATGAAGGTGATTCCAGATTCCAGCAGACTTCCAGAGTCATTCGTTTACTCAGTGACTCAGGGCTTAAGGGGCTATTAGGCTGGAAGCAATCGCGATCAGGGATCTTTGCGCCTATTAAGCTTCCAGCTTCCAGGACGGCTGAGCTGATTCAGAGCTTGTAAGCTGAAAAGCTTTACGGATCTGAGGCCGAATGAATGCCATCTGGGTGACGAACTCAAGACATCACTGCTTCGAAAGCTTGAAGACTGATGAAACCGGGGGATATTTTTGGCTGAAAAGCTTAGGAATCCAGTTTACTTTGAGAAGGCAGGGTCTGGAAAGCCACAGAGAATGGAAAATGTCCCGCTGGTTTGTTTTGGGAAAGCTGGTGCAACAAAGCCACAATGGGAAAAGATGCCGATGCTTTAAATTGGCAACAAACCAAGAAAAAGGACCCACTAACGCAGGGTTTATAAAGCCATCATCAGCCTCCCTGGACAAGCTTTAAAAAGCCACTCGCTGGAATCATCTCTAAGAATACTTTAGAATATCATAAAGAGAAATTAACTCACTGGAATTATTCCAGGAAGTATTTCTCTCTAAAGCCAGCAAGAGAAGTATTTTGTAAAGGTATTAACAGTCTCTCTGTCTCTCTGGAATCGTCTCTAAGAATACTTTAGAATATCATAAAGAGAAATTAACTCACTGGAATTATTCCAGGAAGTATTTCCCTCTAAAGCCAGCAAGAGAAGTATTTTGTAAAGGATTAACAGTCTTTCTGTGCAGGCTTTATAAAGCCACTCACTGGAATCGCCTCTAAGAATGCTTTAGAATACTTTAGAATATTATAAAGTGAAATAAACTCACTGGAATTATTCCAGAAAGAATTTCTTTCTAAAGCCAGCGAGAGAAATACTTTATAAAGGTATCAGCAGTCTCTCTCTGTGCAGGCTTTATAATGCCACTTACTGTAATGTTCTCTAAGAATGCTTTAGAATATTATAAAGGTAAATAAACTCACTGGAATTATTCCAGAAAGACTTTCTTTCTAAAGCCAGCGAGACGAAGAGCTGTCTTCCTCGACTCTCTGGCAGCCCCAAGGAGAAAACCAGCCCAGGAGACTCGTCGTAAACGAGAGAGAGAGAGAGAGAGAGAGAGAGAGAGAGAGAGAGAGAGAGAGAGAGAGAGAGAGTCGCGACGAGGCAAAATAATGTAAGAACGAGACAAACAATGACGACCAGAAATTATTCTGGCCATCTGCATACAGATTGGGAAAGGAAGTCGGAAGGAGCATATCTCAAACGAAGGAGGAAACAAGGCGGTGGAGGACCATAAGCAAGGCCACACACACACAATCTCTCTCTCTCTCTCTCTCTCTCTCTCTCTCTCTCTCTCTCTCTCTCGAAAACCAACGACAAGTGGAGGAAGGGAAGTTTGAAATAAAACCCCGATATTCGTTGTAAAAAAAAAAAATAAAGAGGGCACGGATTTGGTCGAGGGGGTTGGAGGAAGGTGGGAGGGAGGGAGAGGGGGTGAGGGAGAAGACAATGTCTTGCGGGGTGAGGGCTTGGGGGGGGGTTACTTTATTCTTTATCCGCGGCTCATTACCCCTCCGACATATACTGTTTTGTATCGGAGGTGGACGTCGGAGGAATACATATAAGAAAAAAATACTAGAACACAGACGGAGGTAAAGACGTGGGTTTTAAATCTCTCTCTCTCTCTCTCTCTCTCTCTCTCTCTCTCAAAAGTTCTCACAGTAACCTACATCATCTCATCTCTCTCTCTCTCTCTTCTCTCTCTCTCTCTCTCTCTCAAAAGTTAACTCACATAGGTACATCTCTCTCTCTCTCCCTCTCTCTCTCTCTCTCTCTCTCTCTCTCTCTCTCTCTCTCTCTCTCTCTCTCTCTCAAAAGTTTATTCACATCCCCCACTCTCTGTCTCCCAGTTTTCTCACACGATAATCTATGTCCAAATTCTCTCTCTCTCTCTCTCTCTCTCTCTCTCTAGGAGACCCAGAAACTAGCTTAAGAGGTCGGGATGCTGATTTCTGACTTCAATCGTCTGGAGAGAGAGAGAGAGAGAGAGAGAGAGAGAGAGAGAGCTGACATCCACGCATAAGATGCTACAACGAATTTGGCACGGGCTTCCGTACGCTAGACGCGCCCATTTATTTCAATTTATTGGAATGTATTCATAAACAACGACACTCGAGATTCACGTAGGAAATGTAATAAGGGAAATGAGCAAGACAGCCGCCGAAGACTGTGGATACAAATGACATATATAGGTGGAGCAATGTCTGCGATGACTCGAATCCGCCCGTGATAATGCGATGCAAATGAGGTTTTATGCGATTTTGATGTTACTCTTGAATCACATTGTGAGGTTGATGACTTCGGGTCTCTCTCTCTCTCTCTCTCTCTCTCTCTCTCTCTCTCTCTCTCTCTCTCTCAGAAATTTTCTCACACATTTATACTATAGCATTCTATATTCAATTATTAATTAACCTCTCTCTCTCTCAGAAGTTATTTCACACACATCCATACATCTCTCTCAACAAATCCGTTATCTCTCTCTCTCTCTCAGAAATTTTCTCACACATTTATACCATAGCCTTCTATATTCAATTATTAATTTACCCTCTCTCTCTCTCTCTCTCTCAGAAATGTTCTCACACATTTATACTATAGCCTTCTATATTCAATTATTAATTAACCTCTCTCTCTCTCTCTCTCTCTCTCTCTCTCTCTCAGGTTATTTCACACATATATCTGGCTCTTCAAAATCGTTACCTTTCTTTTTCTCTCTCTCGCTCTCTCTAACTTCCCCAACAGCTTATTTAACTCTCTCTCTCTCTCTCTCTCTCTCTCTCTCTCTCTCTCTCTCTCTCAACTCTTTTCGATTCAGGCGATCATGTTAATGACAGCTTATCTCATTGGGCAGTATTGGAGAGGTGGGAAAAGTTTGCTAGGGGGGACGCGCCCCCCCCCCCGCAGTTCTTCTTCTTCTCGTCGCAGGGGAGTAAAAATAAAATATTGGTTTCTTCTTCTTCTTCTTCTTCTTCTTCTTCTTCTTCTTCTTCTTCTTCTCGTCGCAGGGGAGTGAAAATAACGACGATTGATGTTTATATACAATTTATAATTAATGGGTTTTAAAAAAAATTATTTTTATTAATCTGGTATGAGTAGGTTTTTCCAAGGTAATTTGTCAAGATGCTTGAAGGGTTTCTAGAGAGAGAGAGAGAGAGAGAGAGAGAGAGAGAGGAGAGAGAGGAGAGAGTAAAGACATTCCAAATGACAGCTGAGAACGGCCACAACACAAAAAACAAAAGATTCCACCTCCAAAATAAAACTGAGAAGCATCACTCGATACTGCGAGTCCCCCCGGAATAAAACTGAGAAACGCCACTCGATACAACGTTTCCACACTGAATAAAACTGGGAAACACTACTTGATTCCCGATCCATACAAGAACGAAATTCGACGCTTGACGTAAAGGGTGGATAAGGGAGACGGATAAAATACCTTTTGAATTTTTTTTTTTTTTGGGGGGGTGCATAAAAATTGATTTCAGAAGCTCAATTTGCTCTGGCACTCAAAGGCAAAGAAAGACAAAGGTTCGGGAGGAAAGTGTCACTGAGCAAATCTTGCCAATCATAATAATAATAATAATAATAATAATAATAATAATAATAATAATAATAAAATAAAACACATAGTAAGACAAGTGATGGATTCCTAAGGAGGCAGGATGCAACCCTAAACCCCACACTATAAAGCCACCCAGTCGAAAAGGACGACTGTGATAGGCGGACCCCCCTCCCCCCCCCCCCCCACCCCCCCCCCATTTACTAATAAGTAAGCAAAATTACGTAAATAAATCTAAAAAAACAACAGCCAATTACAGGCAAACTTACGCAAATCAATAAATATGAAACCAAAATAAGATTCATAAATATTAACTTAGGAGATAAACAATTACATTAATGTGAAAACACGCTAAAAAGAAATAGAAATAGATTAGTGAAGAAAAGACATACATACCTTGCTACAATAAATTATCATTTGGTTGTGTGTGTGTGTAGAGAGAGAGAGAGAGAGAGAGAGAGAGAGAGAGAGAGAGAGAGAGAGAGAGAGAGAGCACAAATCGTGTGTACTTTACCTGGTTCGCTCCATAATCCATAACAATAACACTAACCTGTAAAGAGAAAAAAGCAATTAATGCTTGATACAAAGAAACGAACAAATCAACACACCCACAAACAATATATATATAATATATATATATATATATAATTATTTATATTATAATATATATATATTTATTATCTATATATATATATATATAAATAAAACTTTCTAACCAAACAAAAATGTCATAAAAAGTCATTGCTGTCTCGTCTCATTCTTTACATGCCATATTTGTTACATATTTACTTTCTAAACCGTGAAACTTAAGCTCCTGTGTTTAACTCCCTGTAAACAGAAAGATTTTGTAAGTAGTATGTAAACATAAAGATTTTGTTAGTTGCAATAGAAAGATTTCCCTCTCAGCTTAGAAAATATTAGCAATTCGTCTTACATCTGGCAACAATGTAATGTGAGGGGCGTGGCTTATTTCCCAGCTTAAACTATAGACTCCAGCGCGGCGGTCTAAGATACATATGGCCTCTTATATCCGTCCCAGATTTTTTCTGACTCGAAAATCAAAGCCAGGAGCACTGTACTTTAAATAATAGAGCTTAAAAGACGAAAAGACATAAAATCCTACATTTAGTAGAGTATCATTTCTCTCTTATTGAAAACAGAATGAAAAATGCCATACGTTACATCCCGGACAAGGAACAAACGATTCCAGTTGATAAATTTCATAAATCCTCAGAGGCAGAAAACACTAAGATACAATCTCTTTGCAGCCTCCAATTTTTCTCGACGATAATCATCTGAAGAATCCTCCTTCACGCTGTTCCTGACGCAAACACCAGAACCATTATAACAAAAGATTTAAAATCGCACGGAATAGCAAGAGACGGACCTACTTTGCTACCCGACATCAAAGAAATGATATAATCATTCTTTGGTGCTTTGATAAATGTATATATTTTTTTGCTGTTGTCTGTCCTTACAAACTACAGCATTTCACGCCCTAATTGCTAAATGAATGCGTGTGGGTTGGTTGTCTTTGCTAGGATATAGTTCAAAAACACACGACGGGAGCTTGTTAAGCAAATTGGAGCAGACTTCTGCTTTGCCAAGAGGAACTAAAAAAAAAAAAAAAATACACAAAGTTTAACAATTTAATGCGCAATGCCTTTCAAAAATTCAATACCAGGAATGTATTCATGCAGACTTTAACGACTTCTGACATTGAATTCGTGGGTAATCCTCGTCTTTCTGTCCCTTTCAAATAGTTAATACCAAGCAAGTATTCATGCAGATTTGAACAACCTTTGCCGGTGAGTTCGTAAGAAAACCGCTGCTTATATTATTGTAATATTTCCGACATGAAAGATCGGGGTATGTGTGTGTTGGGGCGGGTGGGGGGATAGGGGTGGAATTTCTTTCTCAAAATTTTGACCAAACAACATTATTAATTCTAAATGATGATTTCTGCATTCACGTATGTCTGTTTATAAATGTGATAGGTATCATTTTAAAACGGAAGGGACCCTGTCATTTAATACTGTAAACGGCGTTTTTACTTTCAAATAATCACTATAGGCATTTCTACACGGCAAATTTGATCAACTCTGGTTGAGTTGTCAGTATGCATTACCCAAACGCGGCGGCATTTTCAACCATTATTGTAAATTGCAATATGACTCTGAAGACGAAGCTAAGCATTTCTGAATGTCAAAGTTGGTTGAGTAGTCTGTCTTACCTAAGCATTTATGTGTGACAATTTTGGTCAAAGCTGGTTGAGTAGTTTTTGTCAGTCTTATCTAAGCATCTTTGTTTGACAAATTTGGTTAACGTTGGTTGAGTAGTTTTTGTCTCTCCTACCTAAGCATTTCTGTTTGACAATTTTGGTCAATTTTGGTTGAGTCGTCATTGTCTCACTAAGCATTTCTATGTGACAATTATCATCAAAGTTTGTTAAATAATTCTTGTCTCTCGTACTTAAGCATTTCTTTATGATAAATTTTATCAAAGTTGGTTGAGTAGTCTTTGTCTGCCATATCTAAGCATTTTTATGACAATTTTGGTTAACTTTGGTTGAGTAGTCTATTTACCTAAGCATTTCTGTCTGCCAATTTTGGTCAACTTTCGTCGAGTAGTTTTTCCCTCTCTTCCCTAAGCATTTCTATATACCGATTTTGATCAAAGTTGGTTGAGTAGTACTTGTCTGCCATATCTAAGCATTTTTATGACAATTTTGGTCAACGTTGGTTGTGTAGTCGTTGCTTCTCCTCCTTAACCATTTCCGTTTGACAATATGATCAACACTGGTTGAGTAGTTTTCTACGCATCTTACCCAAAAACCGAAGACGTCAACCCAAACGCGTATACAACACGATACACGTATCAAATCTATACTCTGTTATTTTCCATCTGTCCATCCGGCTCTGGTGTATGCATATGGTAACACTGCGTCCCGGGGTTTAGATAGTTACATTCAGCTTACCTTCAACAATAATAATATCCTATTTCGAATATTAACGGTGTAATTAGCATACAGTAATTTATTAAAACACTTTTCAGTAGCAAGTGTACACCCAGATATCCTTTTATTTACCTAAAACTTACACATAGCGGAACTATTTAAAGCCCGGGAAAGTTCAGTCAAACGTCAAAAGCAGAAAGTACGACTTGTTTACAACATGTTAAAAACACGTTTTAAAAACTTGCACCCAGGATGAAAAGCAAGTGTGAAAGAATGCAATGTTTAGATAAGCCGGCGAGAGTTGTGTGTTTGGGGGGGGGGGGGGGGGGAGGGGGGGGGGGGAGGGGGGGGGGGGTGGGTAGGGGGGCCGAATCCAAGATAAGAGTGTGTAGAATAAAATTCGTCACTTCAAATGTGTGAGTGAGAGAGAGAGAGAGAGAGAGAGAGAGAGAGAGAGAGAGAGAGAGAGAGAGAGAAGAATTCGAAAGACACAAAGAGATAAGCGTAATCTTCGGTTCAAAAAAAATGCGTAAAAAAAAGACGGAAACGCAAAGGGCCTAAAAAGACATTGATAACAGTAGTCATGAGAGAGAGAGAGAGAGAGAAAGAGAGAGAGAGAGAGAGATCAATGGGAACGAGAGCGATATCATCTTTTATACGTCCTCCTTTCCAAAATTTCTTACGGAGCACAGGGATATGAAGAGAGAGAGAGAGAGAGAGAGAGAGAGAGAGAGAGAGAGAGAGAGAGAGAGGAGCAGTCCATCATATCGGAAACTCTTCGATGCGTGATAATGTGCTCCAATAACACAGGATGACTTTGAAACATTGTTGAGAGAGCCTCTGGCAACCACCCATTTCCCTCAGTCCTTCCATGAGACAACGAACGCTTTCTGGAGATATCCTGGAAGCACTCTGGAAGCAACCTAGAAACGTCCTGGAAACACACTGGAAGCAACAAGGAAACATCCTGGAAACACAATGGAAGCAACAAGGAAACATCCTGGAAACACACTGGAAGCAGCCTGGAAACGTCCTGGAAGCACTCTGGAAGCAACAAGAAACATCCTGGAAACACGCTTGAAGCAACAAGGAAACATCCTGGAAACGCACTGGAAGCAACCTGGAAACGTCCTGGAAACCCACTGCAAGCAACAAGGAAACATCCTAGAAACACACTGGAAGCAACCTGGAAACGTCCTGGAAACACACTGGAAGCAACAAGGAAACGTCCTGGAAACACACTGGAAGCAACAAGAAAACATCCTGGAAACACACTGGAAGCAACAAGAAAACGTCCTGGAAAAACACCACTGGAATAGCAAAAACAAGGAAACATCCTGGAAACACACTGGAAGCAACCTGGAAACGTCCTGTCAAGCACTCTGGAAGCAACCTTGAAACGTCCTGGAAACACACTGGAAGCAACCTGGAAACGTCCTGGAAGCACTCTGGAAGCAACCTGGAAATGTCCTGGAAACACAATGGAAGCAACCTGGAAACGTCCTGGAAACACAATGGAAGCAACCTGGAAACGTCCTGGAAACACACTGGAAGCAACAAGGAAACGTCCTGGAAACACACTGGAAGCAACAAGGAAACGTCCTGGAAACAACAAGGAAACGTCCTAGAAACATACTTGAAGCAACTTGGAAACGCAATGGAAACACACCGCAAGCAACCTGGAAATACCTTGGTAACAACCTGAAAGCAATCTTGAAACCCTCTGGAAACACCCTAGAAGCAACCTGGAAACACCTTTTAACACCTCCCGGGAGGGACATTCAGAGATAATCTCTCCTTATAAAGACACAAGCTAAGAGGCCTCTTGTCCGTTATCTTTCATAGCCCAATTGCGGTCTTTCCAGAGACACAAGTGCCAAGACCAATTGGTGAACCTAATGGAAGACCCTTTTTGCTCTGACCTCAAACGGTCAGAAAAATACAAATTTGACCTCCTGTCCCGTCCCGCTAAAAGAACCCTTGACGACCTCAACATGACCCTATAGCAACAGCAAGCTGAATTCTTCGTCTCAACAAGATGAACCTTTGAAGATTCCCACTGGAAATGCCCAAACAAGGCCACCTCTCTCTCTCTCTCTCTCTCTCTCTCTCTCTCTCTCTCTCTCTCTCTCCTCTCTTTTCCAGCCAGCCTTCCAGGGCCCCACAAGAGAGACTGAAGACCTCTCCCCCCCACCCCCCGCCGTCATCCCAGTCTTCGACCACGCACAATATGCAGTGACAAGTGTCTTTGATTTACTGAGAAAATATTATGGAAATGGACGTCCAGAGAGATACAATTTATGGCTCTATTTTAGAGGAGGAGGAGGAGGAGGAGGAAGAGAAAGGGCGTGTAGGAGGTTAAGGGCTGTAGAAATGCTAACTTTATTCTCTTGCAAGACGTTTGGTGGAGGATTGAAAATGTTGAAGCTATCATGGCTGTGACTATATTATTATTATTATTATTATTATTATTATTATTATTATTATTATTACGATAATACCGTCTCTAAACATAAAGTAATATACACATTTCATTTTAGCGTGATACAAAGGCATAAAAATAAAGTTATGAGCATTACTTGATAAAACCTTATTATTA
>NC_087214.1:73248223-73255723 GCF_015104395.2 Macrobrachium nipponense
TCCAGGATTTGTAATCTGGATGTAATTTATATTTTGATGGTGGGTGAAGAAACCTCTCGAATTCGTTCTCTCTCTCTCTCTCTCTCTCTCTCTCTCCTCTCTCTTCTCTCTCTCTCTATATATATATATATATATATATTATAATATATAGATATATATATATTAATTATATATATATAATATATATATCTATATAGTATATATATATTTGTTTACCCTAAGGAAGCTCAATAGGCTACAATATTGAATTGAGAGAGAGAGAGAGAGAAGAAAGAGAGATTGTACCCCATCTGCCAAAAAATTTTGCGCAGTGTATATTCTTGAAAAACAGACAATGAGAGAGAGAGAGACCTTACCTTACAGACCTTACATATTGTTCAGGTTGCCCCAGGTCCCTCAGTGTGAGGCACCTCTAATGTCTACCAGAGAGTTGCTAGTGCATCTTCCGGTATATTTTGCATCTTCCAATCTTGGATGGTCTGGGATGCAGTTTAGATATTTGTCGAGCTTATTCTTAAACACATCTACGCTCACTCTTGATATATTCCTCAGATGAGCTGGCAATGCATTGAATAGACGCTGCATGATCGATGCTGGTGAGTAGTGGATTAATGTCCTGTGTGCTTTCCTTATTTTTCCTGGTATAGTTTTGGGCACTATTAATCGACCTCTGCTTGCTCTTTCTGATATTTTTAGCTCCATGATGTTTTCGGATATTCCTTCTATATGTTTCAATGCCTGAATTATCATGTAGCGTTCTCCTCTCCTTTCTAGACTATATAATTTTGAGGATTGTAGTCTTTCCCAGTAGTCAAGATCCTTAACTTCTTCTATTCTAGTTGTAAAGGACCTTTGTACACTCTCTATTTGTGCAATATCCTTTTGATAGTGTGGGTACCATATCATATTGCAATATTCAAGTGGACTACGAACATATTTTTTATAAAGCATAATCGTGTGTTCAGCTTTTCTTGTTTTGAAGTGCCGTAACAACATTCCCATTTTTGCTTTACATTTTGCCAATAGAATTGCTATTTCATCATTGCATAACATGTTCCTATTCATCATCACACCAAGGTCTTTAACTGCTTTCTTATTTGTGATTGTCTCATTATTAGGTCCCCAATATGCATATAGCTTTCCTTCTCTATTTCCATAATTTATTGATTCAAATTTATCAGAGTTAAATACCATCCTATTTACCTCTGCCCAATCTTTGTTAAGGTCTCTTTGTAGCGCATTCCTATCTTCATCACAAGTAATTTCTCTACTTATTCTTGTGTCATCGGCGAAACTACTCACTACCGAGTCCTTAACATTACTGTCTACGTCTGCAATCATAATAACAAACAGTAATGCAGCTAACACCGTACCTTGTGGCACACCGGATATTACCCTAGCTTCATCCGATTTCTCATCGTTTGCAATAACTATTTGTTTTCTGTTGTGTAAAAATTCTTTTAACCATCTTCCTACTTTATCCACTATATTATGCTTTCTAATTTTCTTCGCTAATATATTATGATCTACCTTATCAAAAGCTTTTGCAAAGTCTAGATAAACTACATCTGTTTCATTTCCGCTTTTCATATTTTTGTATATGTTCTCACGATGGACTAACAGTTGGGTTTGTGTACTTTTTCCAGGTATGAAACCATGTTGTCCTATATTAAACAAATTATTTTTTATTAAATGTTTCATAATATTTTTCTTCATTACCCTTTCATACACTTTCATAATATGTGATGTTAGACTCACAGGCCTATAATTACTTGCCTCTAGTCTTGATCCACTTTTGAAAGTAGGGGTAATATATGCTAATTTGTGCTCATCATAAACCTTGCCTGTATCTACACTTTGTCTTAATAATATTACAAGTGGCTTTGCAATAGAATGAACTACTTTCTTCAACAAAATAGCAGGGACACCATCAGGCCCTGCTGCAGCTCCATTTTTAATTTCATTAATAGCCTGCCCAATATCAGCTTCATTAATATTTAAGTCTGCTAAATATTCACTATTTTCATCCATTACTTCTATATCATTATCTTCATTATCAATTCTAGGGGTGAATTCTCTCTTATATCGTTCTGCCAATATGTTACATATTTCCTTTTTTTCATTTGTTAATCTCCCTTCAATTCTTAGAGGGCCTATTTCTATTCTTCTTTTATTCATCTTTTTCGCATACGAGTATAATAGTTTGGGGTTTTGCTTGATATTTAATAGGGTTTTTTCTTCCAAGTCCCGTTTTTCATTTTCTTTTGATTGTATAATCTTTTATTCTGCATTTTCTATCTTACTTTTTATTTCTATCACTTTCCATGCATTTTTTTCTTTTGCAAGACCTTTTTTCCACTTTCTGGAACAAGATCCTTCTGTCTCTTGGTATGCATGACTGATGTTTACTTTTCTTCTTCGGTATATATTTATCCACTATTTTCTCTAATATTTTATATAATCTCTCCGTATTTACCTTTATATCATCACTTACGAAAATGTTATCACAAGCTTTGTTTAATTCTTTATTTATTTCTAACCATTTTATATTTTCACTGTAGAAGTTGTATTTTCCATATCCTTCCCACTTTTTCATTTCTTGCTTATCTCTGTTTTCACTTGCTTTAGAATGGACTGTTAATTCTATGACATTATGGTCTGAAATACTCGCATTATAAACTATTATTTCTTTAACATAATTCACCTCGTTCACAAATACTAGGTATTTGTGAACGAGTATTTTCCTTTCTTGTTGGCAGGTGATTTATTTGTTGAATGTTGTATTTTAGTAGCATATCTAATAGCTTTTCGAATTGCCTCTTATCTTCTGCACTACTATTACTCTCTTTTTTTATATGTATAAATACAACCACAATCTCCTATTCATTCTTTCCAGTCTACGAAAGGAAAGGTAAAGTCTCCAAATAGGAGAATAGTCCAGTCCTTGTGATTTCTACATATATCATCCAATTTTTCTATTATCATGTCAAACTCTTTAGTATTAGGGGGTCTATATATTACTATGTTCATTAATTTTTCAGATTCAAATTCTACCGCTATTAGTTCACATTCTGAGTTACTATATTTCTCATATATTTTTCCTTGTTTTTTGTCTTTCCCATATATCGCGGTTCCCCCTTGATTCCTATTTTTTCTATCTGATCTATAAATGTGGAACCCTTTTATCTGATCGTCATTACCAGTCTCTTGGGAATACCAGGTTTCACTTATATTCATTATATCTACTTTCTTTTCAATTTGGGTTAGTTCTTCTAAGTACTCTATTTTTCTTTTTGAGTTACTCGTAACTAAACCCTGCGCATTCATCACTATGATGGTTTGCATGCTTTCTCCTTCATTTAATATGGGTAATAATAAGGATTTTCCCACGTCTTTTTCCTGTTCTGGTATGTTGTTCTTTTCTTCATTTCCAGAAATTCTGACATTAAAAAATCCAACTTTTCCATAATATTTGATCTTCCTTCATCATAATTATTCATTTTGTGTCTGAATCTGCAATTTTTTCCGTATCTGCATTATTCTCTTGCAACATAAATACAGTATTTATCTCTTGAGTTGTATCTTGGAGCTGATGATCGGATATTCTTTGCTGACACACCATATTGCAGTGATGGCTTGCTTTTTTTCCTTCACCTCATATTCTTGGTTCCTCTCTTTATTTGTTTCTTTCTTATTTTGGATTTTATTATTTGATTGATTATTTAATTGATTTTGATTCATGGCTACAGAGTTCATATATTTACATTTTTTGTCGAACTTACATCCTTTTCCTTCTTTTAGGTTTTTGCATATTTTTGGATGTAGATCTCTGCAATCATCCCCATAGCCGTCTAGGTATGCACATTTACCATAGATTTCATAGTTGTGACATACCTTGGGATGTTTGTAGTAACATCTTTCTCAGAATCTGCAATTCCCTCTTTTCAAAAGGTTGCAGACTTTGTCTTTCTTGTCTATTTTTTCCTCTTTCCCATCAGTGTGCAGATCTGGGTAGAGCCTCTTCGGGATTTTCTTTTGTGTTGTCATGTCATAATTTATTTCTTCGTATGTATGCTGCTTGATTGCCTCATATGTAGTATCAATGAGTATCTCTGCATCCATACTTTTATCTTGTTCTTTGTTTTCCTTATTTTTTTCTGTCATTTCAGTTTTGTTTACTTCTCTTCCATTTTCCTCTTCTTCTTCTTCCTCTTCCTCTTCCTCTTCATCCTCAACTACTTGTACATTAAGTCTTGATTTAATAACATTGTCTATCCATGATAGACATGTTGAGCAAAATATTCTGGTATCCTTTCTCATATCTTGCATTACTTCAGCACATTGAGGATGCGTCGGAATGTTGCATGCAGAACATTTTCTGATCAGGTTTTGTGGATTAACTATGCTATACCACCCATACACAGTTTGCATGCTTTTGGCATTCTTTTTCCTATTGCATCAATTAGGATATTCACAATGTTCACCTTATTCATTTTCTTTGTCGGAATATGTTGAATGATGTAAATTTTCTTGATGAGTCTCTTGACCACTTGGATTTTATTTGGAACTTCTTCAATTATTTTCAAGATGTTTTCTGTTGATTTGTTCCAGTTTGAAGTATCATATCCTTCTAATAGGTCTATGAATGCTTTTGTGTCTTTTTGGTTAGGGCTGTTGTTGATCTCATAGATGAGAAATGCCAGCTCCCTTCCTGCTACCTCATTGTATTGCGAATCTGCTAAACATGCTAAATTTCGCCATTTATTTCCACAGTTGGAACTTACTGCCATCTTGATCTGATTTACAGTATTTCACTTGATAAACTAACTTAGTAGACGCTTTATCCTACTATTTTCACACTAATCCTATCACCAACAGTTCACGAACACTTCGAGATATTTTTCAATGTCCAGACGTATGTTAAACGCGTGATAGCTGTTGATTAATCAGACTGTATGCGGGAACGTCTCACCAAGAAAAATGGCACTGAGAGAGAGAGAGAGAGAGAGAGAGAGAGAGAGAGAGAGAGAGAGAGAGAGAGAGAGAGTATTTCAACTAAAAACAATTTCGCCTGGAGCCTCATTCCCTTGAGTGCTTTAGAAATTAAATTTCATACCAAAAAAGTTAAATAAATAAAATTCGATAAATTAAGGTCAAACAATAAAAAAAAAAAATTTAGTCGGAAAACATTCACCTTTGTCATTATTGAATTCTACCTTCTTTTCTTGTCTTTTCTTTTCTCTCATTTCAATTGCATTCTCTCTATGGGTTAAATTAATAATAATAATAATAGTAATAAGTGGTACGAGCACCAACCTGAGGGAGTGATAGAAAACGATCACGCAAAGATCCTCTGGGACTATGGTATCAGAACAGATAGGGTGATACATGCAAATAGACCAGACGTGACGTTGATCAACAAAGTCAAGAAGAAAGTATCACTCATTGATGTCGCAATACCATGGGACACCAGAGTTGAAGAGAAAGAGAAGGAAAAAATGGATAAGTATCAAGATCTGAAAATAGAAATAAGAAGGATATGGGATATGCCAGTGGAAATCTTACCCATAGGAGCACTAGGCCCAATCCCAAGATCCCTGAAAAGGAATCTAGAAAAACTAGAGGCTGAAGTAGCTCCAGGACTCATGCAGAAGAGTGTGATCCTAGAAACGGCGCACATAGTAAAAGTGATGGACTACTAAGGAGGCAGAATGCAACCCAGAACCCCACACTATAAATACCACCCAGTCGAATTGGAGGACTGTGATAGAGCAAAAAAAAAAAAAACAAATAAATAAAAATAATAATAATAATAATAATTAAAAGGCCCTATGGTTTGAATAATAATGCCATCCCATCTAGACTACATAATAGCTGTAATATCATTATTATTATTATTTCCAAACACCCTCTACACGTCTTCTTTTTCTTCTTTTTCTCTGCCTCCAGCTTTTCCCATTTCTTCTATATGGGGTCGCTGTTTCTAGTCAGCCTTCTCCATCTTCCTCTGACCTGTACATCTTGTTCTCTTAGACCCTTTTCCTTCATGTCATCCAATATAATTATCTTTCCACCTGAACCTTGGCCTTCCCCTCTCTCTTCTGCTCTCCACCTCCATGTTCATAACCCTCTTACATACGTGTTCATCTTCTCACCTCATGACATGACCAAACCATTTGAGTCTTCTTTCTTGAGCCTTTTTGAAACCTCTAATATTTTGACTGTCCCCCTGATCAATTCATTCCGGATCTTATCTCTTTTTGTGACACCACACATCCACCTCAGAATTCTCATCTCAGCCACTTCCATTCTTCTCTCTTATTCTTTCTTTACTGGCCAAGTGTCTGCCCCATAGAGCATGGCTGGTCTAACTACGCTTTTATAAACTTTCCTTTAACCTTTGCACTGAATCACCTGTCACAAACTATCCCTGTATCCCTGGTGACTTTCTCCAATTCATCCAAGCACACTGAATTCTATTACTGACTTATGCATCCAAGTTTCCATTCTCACTCATAACAGAACCAAGATATTTGAAGGAGCTAACCCTCTTATGTCTTCTTCGCCCAATTTCACTGTTCCCTATCATTCCTCTCCACCTGTCCACATATATTCTGTCTTGTTCTGCTAATTTTTAAGCCTCTACTCTCAAGTTCTCTCCATCTTCCTAGCTTCTAATATATACTATAATAATATAACAACAACACAATTAACAATTATAATAATAATTATTATACAAGAACATCTCCCGTCCATTTCTGTCTGAACAGCGTATGATACATGACACAGGTTCTCTGATACAGGGACCCGTATGATACAGGTTCAATGATACAGGGACCCATATGATACGGGTTCAATTATACAGTAACCCGTATCATTACAGGTTCTCTGATACAGGGACCCGTATCACACGGGCTCAATGATACAGCAACCCATATCACACGGGTTCTCTGATACAGCGACCCGTATCATTACAGGTTCTCTGATACAGGGACCCATATCATACGGGTTCAATGATACAGCGACCCGTATCACACGGATTCTCTGATACAGAGACCCGAATCATACGGGTTCAATGATACAGCAGCCCGTATCACACGGATTCTGATACAGGGACCTGTATCATACGGGTTTAATGATACAGAAACCAGTATGATTCGGGTTCAATTATACTGGGATGCATCATACAGGTTCTCTGATACAGGGACCCGTATGATACGGGTTCAATGATACAGAAACCTGTATGATACGGGTTCAATTATTCAGGGATATGCATCATATGGGTTCTCTGATACAGGGACCCGCATGATACGGGCTCAATGATACAAGGACCCGTATCATACGGGTTCAATGATACAGCGACCTGTATCACACGGATTCTCTGATACAGGGACCATTCCCGTACAGTACCGTCATATCAGCATAATACAAAGCTGGTGCCGCAGAGAGAGAGAGAGAGAGAGAGAGAGAGAGAGAGAGAGAGAGATACGAGCCGGCCTT
>NC_087214.1:73260723-73272648 GCF_015104395.2 Macrobrachium nipponense
AAAATTAACTCTTTCAACGCCGTCAATCACCTGCGAATTATGTTGTTCAATGAGGCGCGAAGTCTCAAGCAAAGTCTGGACGAGCACCTCTCGTATGCACGCAACAAAGCAAGCTGTCATCTCCTACTCCAAAGAACTCCCAACACTCCACAAGAAAAGTAATTATAAGTTATTATCTTAGAAAGCAGTCGTGACCCTTGACTGATGGCTGAAGTTTGTAAGGAATGGCAAAGTGGTGTTGAAAACTTGAGGGTTGCAGAATGGTGTGATGTTGTGATGTTTGGGAAGTGCAAGTTTGAAGTTGGTCAGTTGGTCAGTGGGGTTGAATTTGTGGTGGTGACCTGAGTTAAAAGTCAGGGAATTGGTAATGTGGAGTTCATATTCTCATGTTAGTTAAGTGGAGATGAGAGTAGGTGGTTGGTGAAGTGTAGTTGGTAGAGTGATGCTGAAATTTAGATGTTGGTAAAGTGGAGTTGATAAAGTAGAGTTAAACATTTGATATCAGTAGACAGGAGCTATGGTCAGGTTGTTGGTAGCTAACTGGACTTAAAATTGGGATGTTTGTAAAATAGAAATAAAGTTAGGGAGTTGTTAAGTCTTTCTAAAGTTGGAGTATTGATAAACTATACTTAAAGTTGTAGGACTTGATAAAGTGAATTTAAAAACAAGTTAGAAAAGTGGGCGCTGACAAAGTGAACGTAACCTTAAGGAAGATGGTAGACATCCTGAAGTAAAAGTTAGGAGATAGTTAAGGCAAAATCAAGAGAAGTTGAAGTTACAGACTTAGCAAAACAACGCCAAAACTTCGTAACAAGTCGTTTAAGCGAACGGCAGTCCGAGAATTAGGGTAGTAATGTCCAAACTTTGTAGACTAGGCATAACAAACATAAAGTGTTTCCATAGCAACGAAAGACCCAACATCCCATCTCTTGGGATGCTGTAGCAGTGCCATCTGACAAACTGAGTGCCACGGCTGAGTGGTGTGGCGCTTGTCTGAAGCTTGGTAGGTGGTGTGTTTGTTCCCAGAGTAATGCCAACCAGTTCATACTGTCATAAGTAGTTGGCATTGTTTGCTGGGGTTAGAAAGATGGGGGAGTATGGTGCTAGCAACCTCATTTCATACCTTGCTGATAATCAGGATATATATATATATATATATATATGTATATATATATATATATATACATACTATATCCCCTCCCCTCAAACCAAACACCACCCCCCACCCACCCCACCCCCACCCACCCGCAGGGACCCCATCCAGCTTGTCAATGCATTACGTCATCTCAAGGCGTTAATAGACCCCGTGTGGGCGAGTTTCATCCACAAGTTCCAGTAATGTTCCTCCTTCACACACAGCTTTTAGTAATGTTTCTGTAAACCTGGAAATATATTTCTCGCACAAAATAACATCTTTATCAATTACTAAAAAAAAAATAAAATTCACGAAGAAAGATGTTTTCATCTGATTACAGGAATTGGAATTGCGCAGAATTTTTCATTTCATCATAAAAGATTTTTTTTTTCATATTTTTTTTCTTTTATACGAGGACGGTTTCGTGGCTTAATTAAAAAAATATCCTTACATTAAAAATGAAATATCATTTCAAAAATTCCCGAGAACAGTTCATACGTTTCATAAAAGAATTTTTCCTGTACTATTAAGGAAATGTAAATACATTTATTAAAATTATATAATTATATATATATAGATATATATATATAAAAAAAATATACTACATACGTAATATACACACAAGGTATATATATATATATATATATATATATATATATATATATACAGTACATATATATATATATACATACATATTATCTATACATACATACACACACACATATTATATATATATATATATATATATATATATATATATATAGTATATAACAATATGCATCATCTATACATATATATATAAAACATATAACAACATTAAAACATTTTAAGAAAAGTATATCCCTTTATTTACCAACAACACATTTTTTTTTTTTTTTTTTTTGGGGGGGGGTGTGGAGAGGAACCTCCACTCCCCAAAAAAATTCCAAAAGAGGACCCACTCGCCCTTTGAACCCCTCTCCGTTCTCAGTGCTTGCGTTATGATTATGCAAATGAGAGCAGATTGCCTCGCCGACATATTGAGGCCCCTTTATGTCCTGCTTGCTCGTAATTACTTCCCTGTTATTAACCAGCGAGGCTCAGAGAGAGAGAGAGAGAGAGAGAGAGAGAGAGAGAGAGAGAGAGAGAGAGAGAGAGAGAGAGCATAAATATATGTGAGTAAGATGAAGAGAAAGACAAGATATGGTGAAAAGCACAATATGTAGGAATTAATCGAGAGAGAGAGAGAGGAGTAGAGAGAGAGAGAGAGGAGAGAGAGAGAGAGAGTACTCAGTTTTGGTCACTGAATTAATTCCAGTGTTTTTGTATAGAGAAAGAGAGATAGAGAGAGAGAGAGAGAGAGAGAATGGGTGTGTTAATTGTGACTTTACGGACTGAGAGAGAGAGAGAGAGAGAGAGAGAGAGAGAGAGAGAGAGAGTACTCAGTTTGGTCACTGAATTAATTCCAGTGTCTTTGTATAGAGAAAGAGAGATAGAGAGAGAGAGAGGGGTGTGTTCATTGTGATTTTCTGGATGAGAGAGAGAGAGAGAGAGAGAGAGCGAGAGAGAGAGAGAGAGAGAGAGAGAGAGAGGAGCGGACATGAAGGCGCACTTGCCCTGTGATACGAGAGGACTGAACTGCAACTCGGTAATTGGAAATAACAATTAAGATTCTTTACGCTACAACACTTCAGTTTGCTAAACTGTATAATGTCTACGGCAAGGTTGTATATTTGTATATAGTTTACAATGTAGCGTTGAGTAAGTGTATACTAGTATAATGGCATTGTATATTAGTTTGTGTATGTGTGTGTGTACACACACACACACATATGGTATATATATATACACACAAACACCACACACACATATATATATATATATATATTATATATATATATATGTATTGTCTTTCCCTTTATCTTACATATATTATGCTCTCATCTCTCTCTCTCTCTCTCTCTCTTCTCTCTCTTCTCTCCAATATATGGGTGGGCTTATGGGCCCTATGTACAATAAAATATAAGATAATGTATATTATAATATTATATTCTATAGGTGTATAAGATATATAGATAGATATATACATATATATACATTTATATATATATGTATATATATATATATATTATATATGTATATTATTATGCACATAGGCATAATAATATTGAGAGAGAGAGAGAGAGAGAGAGAGAGAGAGAGATAAATATATGTAAGATAAAGGGAAAGACAATACATGGTGAATAGCACAAAATGTCGGAATTAATAGAGAGAGAGAGAGAGAGAGAGAGAGAGAGAGAGAGAGAGAGAGAGACTCAGGCCATGAACAGATATAAAAATAAAAAAAAAAAGAAGAAAGCCTGACATTACAAACGACAACAGCGAATTAATAGGCAATAAATGCGATAAGGTCGGCGATTGCCAAGGCTCGTTGATTTCTATCATCGCTTTCACTTTTTCCCTGCCCCCCACCCCCTTTCCCCCCCTTCTCTCTCTCTCTCTCTCTCTCCTCTCTCTCTCTCTCTCTCTCTCTCTCTCTCCTCTCTCTTTCATATTTCGGTCTTTCCCATCTCCATTAATTCCTTACATTTTCATTTCTACTTTCTTGCACATGTACATTTACTCTCTCTCTCTCTCTCAGAATATACAATGAGAGAGAGAGAGAGAGAGAGAGAGATAAAATGATTTATAAGAGAATATACAATGAGAGAAATTCATTGAGAGAGAGAGAGAGAATGATTTATAATAACAGAATATAGAATGAGAAAAATTGATTGAGAGAGAGAGAGAGAGAGAGAGAGAGAGAGAGAGAGAGAGAGAGAGAGAGAGAGAGAGAGAGAGAAAGAAATTGCTTGAGGTAGAAGATAAAAACGACAAGGAGATGATTGGGAAACATTAAAAAAATGAATAAATAAAAAAAAAAAAAAAAAGCGAAAACAAAAAGACGGATGTCGGGGCGAAGGTCAAGTGGCAATCCATGAAGAAGAAGAAGAAGAAGAAGAAGTAGAAGATGATGATGATAATATTATGATTATAATTATGATAATGACGCTTGAATATGACGAAAAACCTCATGGACTTATTCATCGATGAACAGGGTTTATCAAACTACCGATTGATTTATCTAGGGAACTGACTGGCGTCACAGAGACTGTGGTCACTGATGCCGAAAGTCAAGTGAAAGTCAGGGATATGAGTTGTTAGAGAATGAGTTAATATATTGTTTATGTCTGTATATTTTCCAAAGAATGAAATAATATAATCTTTGTTTATTCATCTTAAAGAGGAAACAAACCAGAAACCAATCAGAAACAAACAAATATGGTATTAAACACAAATACCACTAGAGAAAAAACAAAATCTATTATATTGTTTGTGGGTGCCTATATTTTCAAAGAATGATGTAATATATTGTTTTTGTTTGTTGATTTTCACAAAAAAACAAACAAGAAAACACATAAGAAACAAACAAACAAATAACCGTGCAAACAAATATGGTATAAACCCCAAACGCCACTCGAGCATAAAAATGAAAAAACGCGCATCCCGCGTCTGCTGGCAAAGCGCGCGAAATCCTATTAAAAAAAAAAAAAAATCGTGCTCTCCGCGTCTTCTGCCAAAGCGCGCGAAATCCTACAAACAAAAAACAACTAAAATCCCGCGCTCCGCGTCTTCTGGCAAAGCGCGCGAAAAAAAAAACGTCAACTCCCGGTGACTGATAGCCACAAGAACTGAGGAATCACCTTGATTGATGGCTCAAGAGGTGATTATACCGACCTCCTTTTACCAATCTGCCGTTACTTTTTATCATTTTATCATCGGCAAATGTCGGTTTCGATATTATAAAGTAATTGCGCCTCCAAATATATCGTATCAATAAAGAAATCATCGTTTCTTTTTTACCAATAAAACGGATATGATCAGTATTATTCCATGATGATAAATTTCAAGCTGAGAAGTGATTTATTTTCAAAAAGCATTTTAATCTTTATTTTCTATTCAATAGATTGTTTTACCTATGGCTTCAAGGCATAAAATGCAAAAGATATTTTCTTTTCACGCTTGGAAACTGTGAATCGTGATTCAAATTGGTTTTCATTTCATTACACTGATTAAATCACAGTTTCTCCTCCTCTCTCTCTCTCTCTCTCTCTCTCTCTCTCTCTCTCTCTCTCTCTTAGTTTGAAAAATATTTTTGGCCACAGACCGAACTTCAAATCGCCATACCATGTTCAAACCTGTCATTAGCGATCGTTTTCAAACTCTCTCTCTCTCTCTCTCTCTCTCTCTCTCCATTGTGACCACAGCGCTCGTGACATATTAATCTCTCTCTCTCTCTCTCTCTCTCTCTCTCTCTCTCTCTCTCTCTTTTTATTCCTGACGGCAATTTGCCTTGTGAAGTTCGTGTACTGTTCATCGGGGGCAAATTACGACCAATCCATTTCGTTAACTGCGGTTACCTCCGTTTGATTTACGATCTGCCATTCCGATCCCAGTGTGACCTCCTATACCCTCAGCCACACCCATCCTCCCCTTCCTCTCCCAAAGCCTACCTATACACAATACCCAATGCCCCTGCTCCTTGGGTCGCTAGGTACTCAAGCTTTGCGACGTATTCAAGTCTAAGGATTTAGCCTCTGTAGGAACTCGATATGCAGCCATTATTATTATCATTACTATTATTATTATTCGGATTATACACCCCATTCATATGGACGAAGTTACAAGAGAGAGAGAGGAGAGAGAGAGAGAGAGAGAGAGAGAGAGAGAGAGATATTATAATAAGCTAGGAACACTGTTTGAAATAGACTTTCTAATGATACATTAAGCACAAACACCTTAACTGAAAAGTGAGAGAGAGAGAGAGAGAGAGAGAGAGAGAGAGAGAGAGAGAGAGAGAGGAAAAAGCTGCAGTTCGAGACAGGAAGCATTAATCCATGAGAACAGACAGGAATAAAGACACACCAATTAAGAACAAAACATCGTAATGGAAAGAGGAAATAGCGAATGAGAGAGATAATGACGGGAGAAGAAGAAGAAGAAGAAGAAGAAGAAGAAGAAGAAGAAGAAGAAGAAGAAGAAGAAGACTGCCGGATGAGGGAGGAGGAGGAGGGAAAAGAAAATGAAAGGTAGGTTACAGAGAGAGGCCAAGATGAGTAGGGTAACGAGGAATATTGGAAAAACAACTCTCTTTTTTTCATAGGTAGGAGGAGGAGGAGGAGGAGGAGAAGGAGGAGGAGGAGGAGGAGGAGGAGGAGGAGGAATCTTTAAGCATCATACATCTGGCATCCCACCACATTCCCTTCAAAAAAATAAAAAAATAAAAGTCAGCTATATTAACTTCTTATACCCTACAAGGAAGGCCGTCGGGACTGGCTATCAATATCCCTTATCCGGTCTATATATGACGAGCAAAAGCACTGAAGTTGTCTCCTAAAATTAGGGGGGTTATAGATTAAGGGAAAACGGAAGACAGGTGAGAGAGAGAGAGAGAGAGAGAGAGAGAGAGAGAGAGAGAGATTAATTTTCAAAATAAAAACTTAAAGAATAATGCTAACAAGTTATAAGCAGATAGAGAGAGAGAGAACAAACAAACAAACAAAACATAAGAAACGCAGCATGCAAGCAATTGCACCTGAAGCGAACGACTTCGTCAGGACGAAGCGGCCATTAACGCAGATAATAATCGGTCGCATCCGATTATTTATTATGAGGATTGGATTTGCTTTTAATAAAAAAAAAAAAAAAAAAAAAAAAAAAAAATTAAAAAAAAAAAAAAAAAAAAAAATAAAAAAAAAAAAAAAAAAAAAAAAAAAAAAAAAAAAAAAAAAAAACACTAAATTCTAAAAAATAAAAAATGAAAACTCATAATAAAAACATAATTTTAAAAAATTTTCAGTCATAAGGTTCATAAAGTCCTTCATAATCTCTCAAAAATATTTTCAAAAACGTCAAATAAAATCTTTCGAATAAAAATCTTAAAATTTCCACGTTAAACCAATTTTAAATTCTAAAATATATTTTTTTTTGTTATTCAGGGGAGGACTGAAACCTGATTTGCCGGAGATGTGAAAGACCGGGAGAGACTGATGTATAAAATAAATATTTTTTCCTCAAAACAAAAAAAAAAAAAGAAAAAAAAAAAAAAAAAAAAAAAAAAAAAAATTCTGAACAAAAACTTTGTTACCTGAAAAAAATTTCCCTGAGAAATTTTTTTCCATTTTATTCTATTTTTTTAAATTTTTGTCTGGTTCGTTTTTTCTTTTTTTTCAATTAGTGATGGGTAGTTTCATAGATATTATTATTATTATTATTATAATTATTATTATTATTTTTTTTTTTTTTGCTCTATCACAGTCCTCCAATTCGACTGGGTGGATTTATAGTGTGGGGTTCCGGGTTGCATCCTGCCTCCTAGGAGTCCATCACTTTTCTTTACTAGTGTGCCGTTTCTAGGATCACACTCTTCTGCATGAGTCCTGGAGCTACTTCAGCGTCTAGTTTTTTTTCTAGATTCCTTTTCAGGGATCTTGGATCGTGCTAGTGCTCCTATGATTATGGGTACAATTTCCACTGGCATATCCCATATCCTTCTTATTTTCTATTTTCAGATCTGACTTATCCATTTTTTCCCTCTCTTTCTCTTCAACTCTGTATTATTATTATTATTATTATTATTATTATTATTATTATTAATTATTATTATTATTATTATTATTATACCAATAACACCAAATACAGCGAGAAAAAAATATATATACAATAATAACGCATATATATATACATACACACACGTACCCACACGCGATACATCATGCATATGTATGAACGGCGGACACTTCTTTAATTACTCGCTCCCCCCACCCCTACCCCATCCCCACCTCCGCCATCGACCTGACAACGTCGAGAATGGAATTTGCACTCCAAGGCAGAACCCGAATAATATAGATGCCACTTGGGAGAGAGAGAGAGCGAGGAGAATCTGTCACACTAATGTACATAATAATAAATAATAATAATAATAATAATAATAATATAATAATAATAATAATAATTCACAAAAACATAAAACATCTATTTAGATAAACTGACCAAATACAAAAAAGGGCAATTTTATATACTATATATAAAATATGATTAATTTAGATCAGTTTTATATCCAAATATGATTAATTTAGATCAGTTTTATATCCAAGTCCAGCCTCGAAAAATTAACTCGTGATTCACAAGATATAAAATTAAGAGATTTTTATATCCGAGTCACAAAGGACTGGATCAGTCATCCTGAGAGGTTTTATTATCAAAACAAAGGCATAAAGATTTTATATCGCCCACTGGACCGAAATAAGCAAAAAAAATTATCGTTTTTTTTTTTTTTGCTGTGATTTTTTCTAAAAAAAAAAAAAACAAACGTTATTATTCTTCAATTAAAAAAATATATATATTATTTTTGTTTTTTCAAAAACTTTTTTCTTATTTTTTTCAAAAGATAATCTTTATTTATTTTAATAATCATTATTTTTCTTGTGGTTTTCCGGAAAATAATCATAATTTTTTCCAAAATTAATCTTTATTCTATTTACTTTAAATAATTATTTTTTCTTTAAAAAAACGTATTTTGTTTCTAAAAGATAATTTTTATTTTCTATATTATTTCCCAAAAACTGTATCTTTTTTATATATATATATATATATATATATATATATATATATATATATATATAGTATGTATAGTATATGTATATATACATATAACAACCCAAAAACAAAAAGAGAAATGCCACTAAAAAAAAAAAAAAAAAAAAACAAAAAAAAAAAAAAAACTCCAAAAGGCAAGAAGAAAAAGTGTGAACCACAAAAAAACAAAAAAAAAAAAAAAAAAAAAAAAAAAAAAAAAAAAAAAAAAAACAATAGAGATGCAAGCCCAACAAAAAAGCCAACCCAAGAACAACCCCCCCCCCACCCGCCCCTCCCCCCCCACAAAAAAAAACAAAAAAAAAAACTAAAAATTCAAAAAAATTGACAAAAAAAAAAAAAAAAAAAAAAAAAAAAAAAATATAAGAACCACTACCAAAAAGGAACAAGGAAACAAAAGCCAGGGGCGAGCGGGGAGGGGGGGCTTTCCCCCCCACCCCTCCCACTATCCCCCCAACTCCTGAAATAACCCCCCTGGGGGGGAGTAGGAGGGGATTAAAAGGACCTCCTAAGCAAGTAGGGATTCAGGACCTTGGTAGGGGAGAGGGTTGAGGGAGGTGGAGGGAATAAGGACCTTCTATGGGGGAGGGGGAGGGGGAGGGGGAGGGGGAGGAGGAAGGGGGAAGGGGGAGGGGGGGGAAGGGTCCTCTAACGAGCGAAGTTGGTTCGTATGTTCATTTTCTGTTCGGAAGAACTTGTGATTTGTTTCGTAGCCGAGGTTTGGGATCTATAATCTGACTCTCTGTCTCTCTCTCTTTTCTCTCTCTCTCTCTCGCCCTTTGACAAAACAAACAGGCAGTTGCACTTAGCAAGGTGGATTCTCTCTCTCTCTCTCTCTCTCTCTCTCTCTCTCTCTCTCTCTCTCTCTCATTCACTTGACTTCTTAACTGAAGTAGGTCGAGATATAAACACAAGAAAGTAAACTAGTCTCTCGAGTAAAGACATAAATAAATATATATATACATATATATATATATATATATATATATATATATATATATTATATATATAAAATGATAGACAGATAAACAGAGGATAATAGATGGGAAAATATGGGTAGATAGATAGACAGGACTCTGAATGGAGTAGTTTTATGTAAAGTCATTGACAGACAAGACAAAACGCCACCTAAGTTTAGCCTGTTTACAGAGAGAGAGAGAGAGAGAGAGAGAGAGAGATGAGAGAGAGGAGAGAGAGAGAGAGAGAGATATTCAAAATTGAAATAAGGGTTCGAATTAAGAATAAACAATACCTAACATAGTTAGTATGTACCTATGTGTGTGTGTGTGGGGTGTTTGAGAGAGAGAGAGAGAGAGAGAGAGAGAGAGAGAGAGAGAGAGAGAGAGAGAGAGAGAGAGAGAGTATTTTTACTAATGAGAGAGAAAGAGTATTTTATAATAAGTGCAAAATGACAATTGCCGCTACATTAAGAATAAACAAATGCGTAATTACAATCTGTAGGTATTAGGATAGATAGAGAGAGAGAGAGATAGAGAGAGAGGAGAGCAGAGAGAGAGATGAGAGAGAGAGGAGAGGAAACCTCCACCGATAAATTTCAACTCACAATTGTCATCGTACTAAGAAAAAACAAAGCTTAATCATAGTCCGTAGGGATTCGAAGTACGCATCTACGTGTCTCTGAGAGAGAGAGAGAGAGATGAGAGAGACGGAGAGAGAGAGAGAGCCCAGACCTGAAGTTTCATCCGTCGCAAACGGTTGCCTGTTCTCACGAATATGAGCGGGTTTTGCATATATGAAAACAAATGCTAAGAAGAAGAAGAGAGAAGAGAGGAGGGGGAGAGGGAGGGGGAAGAAGATGAGGAAGGGGGAAGAGGGAGAGGGAGAGTTAGGAGGAGGAGGTGCCCGTCGCGTGCCAAGTCTTTGACGGCGAATGCTCTCAGGGGCTTCTCCCCCCAGCTTGGCTCGATATTTTCAAGGGGGGAGGGGAGGGAGGGGGAGGGGTGGGGGAGTATCGCTCCCCCTAAGCCCTTCTTTTTTTTTGGGGGGCAGGGGGGGTCAGGGGAGAAGGCTTTTCCGCTCTCTCTCTCTCTCTCTCTCTCTCTGCAATCCCTACAGACTGTTATAATTACGTATTGTCTATTCTTAATCTGACATCTTTTTCATTTTGAATTTCTGTACAAAAATCTCTCTCTCTCTCTCTCTCTCTCTCTCTCTCTCTCTCTCTCCCGCATACGTATATCGCTGAGGAAAAACGGCAGAGTCGCTTATTGTGTCGTAAAGTGTTTTGATTTTAAAACGTCTCCCCTCGTATTGTCAAATGGGCCATAAGGCCGCGTTCAGTTGGCGACTGATGGTTGGCTGTGTTTCACGTCTTTCCGAGTCGTTCTAAAACACGCCTGACTTCAGAAACGCTTCGGAACGCAGTTTGAATATATAAAAAAATAAATATGACTTTCCATAGACAAAAAAAGGAAGGAGGAGAAACGGCATGAAAAAGAAAAGAGAAATAAATCCGCCATCAAGCAGAATCTTACGAGGAAACGAAACGTGTTTAGGGGAGCCGTTTACGGCAAAAGAACGCGCCCGAGTGCAATTGCAATGTTGCCATACGTAGTTCCTCGGAAAAAATGGGGGGTTGGCCAGTGAACGCTTATGTATATTTATATATACATAAATATATGCGTGTGTGTGTATGTAAGTATATATATGTATATATAAAAAAAATTTCAGTATATTTACCTCACAAACAACTAAACTAAAACAATTTCCCTGAACAACAACGACGAAATAAACTAACAAATCAATAACAAATCTATCCCCTCCCACAAAAACAGACAAAAATACCTAGAAACCCCTTAAAAATTCCACTGAACAACGAAAAAATAAATTAATAAATAAATAACAGCTAACCCCCTTCCTACAAAAAAAAAAAAAAAACACACAGAAAGAAATATCTAAAAAGTCCTAAAAAATTTACAAAAAAAAAAGAGAGAAAAAAGCGCTCAAGCAGCAAAGAATATTTTTGTTTAGTCTCGTTCGTCTCCCTGGACGCATTTCACAAATTCACGAGAGGGCAGGTGATCTGTCACATACCCAAGTACCAACACAAGAAGAAGAAGAAGAAGAAGGAGAAGGAAAAGAAGAATTAGTCACGT
>NC_087214.1:73273148-73303148 GCF_015104395.2 Macrobrachium nipponense
GAATAAAAATCTTGTTGATCACATCTGAATCCCATGCTCCTTTTGAGATGTTCACTACCTGCCTCTCTTTTATTAAGGCCGATTCCATCATTTGACTCTTGTACCGGCAGTTGGTGCTATAAATTATACATGAAAAATTCCAGTTTATTCTATGGTTATGTTCATTTATATGGTTAGGTATGGACAACAGAACTCAGCTATTTTCAACCATATAAATGAACATAACCATAGAATAAACTGGAATTTGTCACGTATAATTTATAGCAGCAACAGCCGGTACAGGAGCCAAGTGATGGAATCGGCCTTAATAAAAGAGAGGCAGGTATTGAACATGTCAAAAGGAGCATGGGATTCAGATGTGATCGACAAGATTTTCATTCAACCAACGCTTAAGAAGATTGAAGGAAGATTATCAGCGGGGGTGACCTAAATTGGCTTACCTGTGGATGGACCTCTTGGTATAAATACCTCCTTTTCTGCAAACTTTTCTCATTCATCTACCTGAAGAGAGAGACAGCAGTCTCTTAAATATAGTATTTTTCTCTTTATATTTTGGTGTTTTTATGGGCTCCTAATATAGATATACATATACGTATATATATCTATATATATATATATATATATATAATATATTATGAGAGAGAGAGAGAGAGAGAGAGAGAGCAGTACAACGAACAAACAGCGACAGAATCTCGTCGCGTACCGGTATAATGGTCTAGCGCTGGAGGTAAACAAAGCCTCACGGTGAGTTGCCACGTCGTCAATTCAATGGCCAATAAATTTCACCAAACAACGAGACACTGCAGTCAACACGGAAATAACTCCACGAGGGGGAGACTTTCCCAGAATCCCTTTGTCACCTCTATCTTAATGAGGAGGCCAAGACACACTCCTGAATACTGGTTAAGATTGAAGACATTGGCAATATAATAAAGTTTCAGGTGAAAGGATATAAATTGGCGCTGGCAACTCAGGCTCGAGTACCTGAAATTCATTGTTGTAAGGTCATTGGTAAAAATATGTTGTTAATTCATTTTCTTATACGTTATTATTTTGTTGTGTTTTCTTTCATGCTGGTTGTTCATTATTATTATTATTTATTATTATTATTATTATTATTATTATTATTATTATTATTATTATTACTTTTTTGTAAAAACCTCATCATTATAATATTATTTACTACTTTCGAGTTTGCAATAAATATTATTGATAAATAATAGAATCATCTGATCATTATAAACTTAATTCAGTTTTCATTTAGAATTAAATTAAAAAAACATTAAAATCATCGTAAATTTCCCGAGATCCAGATCGTCATCTTGTGAGTAGCATTTTGTTTATTGGATAAAAGATAACGGAAATAAAATTTGAGAGACATTGGTCCAGTCATTTATTAGAAAATTGACAGCAGAGACGATGCCAGGCATTTGTTACGTCATCACGGCTCAATCTGATTGGCTGGCAGTGGTCCCTGGTAATCCTGACAGGAATTGTGATTGCCTCCAATATAAAGGTATATATGTACATATAAGATATAGATAATATATATATATATATATATAGATATATATATATATATATATATATAGTAAACAAAGTAAGTAAAAGCGAAATAAATAAAAGTAAAAGTAAAAAATAAAGGAAAGTAAAGGAAAAAAATAAAAGAATAAAAATAAAGTCGATGAAGAGGAAATTTAAAAAATCAAGAAATAAGTTAAGCAAAATAAAGGAAAATAAAAATAAGAGCAAAATACAAAAAAATATATAAAGTAAAGTAAAGCGAAATACAGAAAGATAAAAAAAAAAAAAAAATTAAGCAAAATGGAGCGAAAACCCCTCATCACTTTGTCCCCTCATTCCAGAGAGGGCTCATTGTCGCCCTTTTGGGCAGTGAATACAGCGACCCAAACACGGGTCAGAATGGCCCCCCATCGGAGGAATGTTTTTGTGGTGTGGGACTGCTCTTGTTTTACGTTCCCCCAAGTTTCGTTTACCACTAATGCCTTTTACGTCCCCCCCCAGTCCGCTCCCCTTTCATTCGCATTCGCCCCCGTCCTTCACCTTTCTCTGCTTCCTTCCTTTCTTCCTCCCCTAATTTGCCATTCGACTTAGAAAGGATATAACAAGCGTTATCTTGGAGGCTATAATAGTGTTATATTTGGGGATATATTGAGGATATAACAAGCGTTATATTGGAGGCTATAATGGTGTTATATTGGGGGATATGTTGAGGATATAACAAGCGTTACATTGGAGGCTATAATGGCGTTATATTGGTGGATATATTGAGGATACGACAAGCGTTATCTAAGAGGCTGTAATGGTGTTATGTAGGGGGATATACTGGGCTATATTCAGGATATAACAAGGGTTATCTTGGAGGCTATAATGGTGTTATACTGGAGATATATTGAGGATATAACAAGCGTTACATTGGAGGCTATAATGGTGTTATATTGGGGGATATATTGGACTATTTTCATGATATAACAAGCACTATCTTGGAGGCTGTAATGGTGTTATATTGGGGGATATAATAAATGTTAGACTGGGGGTTATATTGGAGGCTATAATGGTGCTATATTGGGGCGAAGTTGGGATATAATGGTGTTATCTTGGAGGCTATAATGGTGCAATATCGAGGGATATATTGGGTTATTTTGAGGATATAACAAGTGTTATCTTGGAGGCTATAATGGTGAATGTTGGGGGGATATAATGTGTTATACTGGGGTTATATTGGGGGGCTATGATGGTGCTATATTGTGGCTATAATACTGCTAGATTGGAGTATATTGGCGTTTTATTGCTACATTTGGAGTTATAAAGTGCTATATCAAAACTTCCTCCGTGATACATCGGAAATATAATGGCGCTATATTAGTGTATACATCAATGCTACAATAGTTCTACGTCACTGGGCCTACATCAGTGCTATATTGGGGTTATAAAGCCCCAATATAGGGGGCTATATCGCCCCTTCGTCAGATATAATGAGACTATACACCGGACCCTTATAGCGTCTAATAACGAGGCTATACCGGCGCCTTATAGCGTCTATATGAGGCCATATCCACCACTGCTAAATCTCTCTCTCCTCTCTCTCTCTCTCTCTCTCTGTCTCTCTTTTTCTATACAGCAAGAAGAGGATCTTTGAGCCACTTATTAAATCGATATCTGGCGCTTCATTCTTCTTCTTATTCGAGGGGTTAGTGTGTTTTAGGAGGCAAGGGCGTCCCATAATTCTCCCTGAGGAGAGAGAGAGAGAGAGAGAGAGAGAGAGAGAGAGAGAGAGAGAGAGTCTATGGAAGCGATATTAGCCTGACGACCTTGAAAGCTCTGGTTGTCTATCAATCACCAAAAGATCTGAGCATATATTCTTCTTTGAGAGATCTGGGGAATATATATTCTCCCTTAAAAGATATGGAAGTATATTCTACCTTGAAAGATCTGGGAGAATATACTGCCAGATCTTTAAAGGGGAGAATATATCGCCAGATCTTTTAAGGGGGAATATAATTACTCCCCTTAAAGATCTGGGAATATATTCGCCGTTAAAAGATCTGCCTGACAATATACTTCCTCTTAAAAGATCTGGGAATATATTCTTTCTGAAAATATCTGGGAATATACCCTCCCTTAAAAGATAGGGAAAGTATATTCTCCCTTAAAAGATCTGCAAACATAAAGCTCTTTTAAAAAATCTGGAAATATATTCTTCCTGAAAAGATCTGGGAATATACCCTCCATTAAAAGATCTGGAAATATATTCTCTCTTAAAACATCAGGAAATATATTCTCCCTCAAATGATTTGCAAACATAGAGCTCCTTTAAAAAATTCTGGAAATATATTCTCCTTAAAAGATCTGTAAATATATTCTCTCTTAAAAGATCTGGAAATAGATTCTAAGATCTGGAAATATATTCTCCCATAAAAGATCTGGAAACATAATCTTCCCTTCAAAAGATCAGGAAATATATCCTCCCTCAAAATACCTCAAAAATATATTCTCCCTTAAAGGGTCTAAAAATACAATCTACCTTACAAGACCTCGAAATATATTCTCCCTCGAAATACATGGAAATATGTTCTTTCTTAAAAGATTTATTAATATATTCATAGACTATAAGTGTCATACAATGTATAAATATAATGACATGGAAATACATGACATTTTTTATAATGACATTCCAATTATCAGGAAACTATAAGTGTTACATACAGGATAAATACAATGACATGGAAATAAATGACATTCTTTTATAATGACATTCTAATTACCAGTATACTAAAAGTGTTACATACAGGATTAATACAATGCAAAGAATGGAAATGAAATCTATAAATGACATTCTGAATTACCAGGAAACTATAAGTGTTACATACAGGATAAATACAATGACATGGAAATAAATGACATTCTTTTATAATGTCATTCTAATTACCAGGAAACTATAAGTGTTACATACAGGATAAATACAATGACATGGAAATAAATGACATATTTTTATAATAACACTTCAACCGAAAGAGTTAAGAGAAAAATGAGAGCCCACAATGACGTCACGAAATGACGTCCAAACGTCAAGAAATGAGGAGATACTTGACTTCGTGTGACGTATATCCAAGAGGTGTGAAAGACCTGGGAAGAAGGAAGTTAAGGGGAGGGAGGGAGGGGGAGGGAGGGGGCATTATCCCCCCCTTCCCCCCCCCCCCCCCCCCCCCCCACCAACACCCCCCCCCCCCCCCCAACATTCCCATTTCCCCCCTAACCTCCATCTCATGTTGAAAAGGTCTTCTAGGAAAACCCCCATAATTTTTCACGGGATAAACAACTTTTCTCCCCTACTCACCCCCACCCCCACCCCTTCCCCTGTCTTTTACCCCCTTCCAAAGGGTGGCTAAGATATACACCATTTGTTTCGGCCGAGTTTTAAAAATGGACGCCAGCTTTCCCTCCTTCCTTCCTTCCTTCCTTGATCTGGGTGAGGACACTGAGCTGAGGGGGAGGAGGGGGGCTTTCTCCCCCTCCTCCGGGAGAGAGAGAGAGAGAGAGAGAGAGAGAGAGAGAGAGAGAGAGAGAGCTTGAAGTGCAAGAACTGGCCAATTCTTTAATTGGGCTTTTTATTTTGAGCCCAGTTCAACTTATGACTTATAGGACGGGAAGTCCGTCGCTCCATAATAAACACGACACGGTCAAAATGGACCGTAAAACCGGACAAATAGAACTCGACCGCTCTATATTTGCGGTCAGGCGATTTACGATACTTTTATTCTATTGGACAATAAAGAGTTTTGTGTGTGTGTCATGTGTGTCAATGGGAAGGACTAGTGTTTTTTCTCATTTATGTTACTTGTTTGGTTCGATAGCTTTTCTCTCTCTCTCCTACACACACACACACACACACACACACATATATATATATATATATATATATATATATATATATATATATATATAGTAAATAATCTATTTTACTTGTTTGCCTCGATAGCCTCTCTCTCTCTCTCTCTCTCTCTCTCTCTCCTCTCTCTCTCTCTCTCTCTCTACAGCCACACACATAAATATTTCTACAATTTAGTTTAGTTTTTCATTAATTTTCACTGCTATGAAACGATGACGTCACTGGAAGAATATTTCAAAAAATTAAAATAATCTTAAAAATCGATCGTTAAATGTCTACGCCAAAATAAAAAGAAAATAAAATTAATTAATCCATATACTGTTTTGTTTATAGTTGTTTGTCCCAAAACGAAAACTGAATAATGAATAAAACATTATACATGTTTTGAAGACTGACACCAACTGGCCTTCAGGAATTAATTCAAGGTTTCGCCAAGGGTTAAGGACAGGAGACAGAAGACAGGCGAGACAGGTGACAAAAAAAAACAGGCGACAGACAGGAGACATGAAACAGAAGAAAGGAGAAGGGTGACAAAAGCCAAGAAACAGGAGATAAAAGACAAAGGACAAGAAAACAAGAGACAGGAAATAGAAGACGGGAAGCAGAGTAAAGGAGACAGGAGAAAGGGAGAGACAGGGAATAGAGGAGAGAGACACAGAACAGAGAGGACAGCAAGAGACAAGGACGCTCAGGAGAGAGAAGGGATAAGGAAAAAAACAGAAAGCACAGGAAACCGGAGAAAGGAGAACAGAATGACAACGGGGGACAGAAGAGACGAGAGATAAAAGGCAGGAGAGACAGGAGACACACTGTACAGAAGACAGGGGACAGAGTGAGACAGCCCAAATATCATACAGTCAGTCACGTGATCCAGATTCCTTAATGAGTCACTGGAACCTGCCCGAGGTCATAATCATAACTAGATTCTGTCGCTTAATTAATCTTTCTGACCATTTTTATGGGGAGAGGGGGGGGGGATCCTTAACTGATGGATAATCAACTGTGGTGGGTCGCAATCGTGAAGCCAGCGACCTCATCCCCGACAAGAAGTTACGTAAAACAATTTTAAAATAACTTTTAAGTTTAATTTCTGCCTGACCTTCGTTCGACTCTTGTTGCCAAAACACAGGCGCAATTCTGGATAATCAGAGGACGGGAAAAATGGGAAGGGGAGAGGGGGGTCCCCGAAGGGGGGGGGGCTTCCGACCCCCATCTCATCCTTTACCCCCATACGCCCCCTTCCCCCCATTCCCACCTACTAGAACAGCATTATCAAGACCCGTGTTCCATTTCCTAATTATAATAAAGTGTTTCGTAATTCACTTTCAGAGAGAGAGAGAGAGAGAGAGAGAGAGAGAGAGAGAGAGAGAGAGAGAGAGAGAGAGAAGGGCAAAGGATAATCTAATATCCCAACCTCCTCCTCCTCCCTTTCAGCCATTCCAAAAAAATGGATAAGGATAATATAAAATCGCTAATTACGACTAAGAGGGTTTCGGAGAAGCAGTAGACACGGATTTAGTGAAATCAGAAGAAGACTCTCTCTCTCTCTCTCTCTCTCTCTCTCTCTCTCTCTCTCTCTCTCTCTCTCTCTCTCTTTACCTTCTGCTGCTAAAGCATATTTGCTCGGCTTTGCTCGCTCTCTCTCTCTCCCTTCTATAATAAAAAAAACACTTATATAATATAAACACACTTCTACAATAAAAAAAACTCCCCTTATATAAAAAAAAAAACATAACTAATAAAAAAAACTCCACTTCTATAAGAAAACTTCATTCTACATAATAAAAAAAAACTCCCCTTATATAAAAAAAAAAAGAAAAAAAAAAAACATAACTAATAAAAAACTCCACTTCTATAAGAAAACTTCATTCTATAATTTAAAAAACCTTCCTAAAATAGAAAAAAACCTCCCCCTCTATAAAAAAAAACATCACTAGTAAAAACTCCCCTTCTATAATATGAAAACTACATTTTTCTATAATAAAAAAAATCAGCCCCTCTAAAATAAAATAAAACTCCCCTTCTATAAAAAAAAAAACTCTCTATCTATTATAAAAAAAAACTCCATTCTATAATAAAAAACACTGCTTCTAAATAAAAAAAAAAATGTCCATTCTATAATAAAAAAAACCACCCCTTCTATAATAAAAAAAACTTTCTATAAAAAAACTCACCTTCTATAAAAAAAAACTCCCCTTCTCTAATAGAAAACTCCATTCTATAATAAAAAACACCCCTTCTAAAATTAAAAACTCCCCTTCTATAAAAAAAGAACTCTCCTTCTATAATAAAGAAACTCCATTCTATAATAAAAAAAAACAACCCCTTCTAAAATAAAATAAAACTCCTTTTCTATAAAAAAAAAACTCCCCTTCTATTAAGAAACTCCCCATCTATAATAAAAAAACACCCCTTCTAAAATAAAAAAAAAACCCTTTCCATAAAAAAACATTACTCTAATGAAACAAAACTCCCCTTCTATATTAAAAACTCAACTTCTATAACAAAACGTTTCCCTTCTATAATAAAACAAAGCTCCCCTTCTATAAAAATAATTCCCCATCTATAATAGAAAGCTCCATTCTATAATAAAAAACTCACCTTCTATAATAAAAACTCCCCTTCTATAATAAAACTCCCTTTCTACATTTAAAGAAAAAAAAATATCAGGTGGAGAAATCGAAGTCAGTGCTTGACATACGAAGGTAAACATTCCAACGGGACCTCCATCGCAGATATGGACGAGGAAAGTCACGAACGACCCGCATGAGCAGAGGATTAAAAAAATACATAGACGAGAATACAACGCATGCCCAGAAGATGAAAATAAATAAATCTCTCTTTACAAAAGGGGACTACTATAGGGAAAACACTCGTGAGAGACAGAGAGAAAAAACCAGAGATGAAAAAAAAAAATAATAAAGAAAGCTGTGAAAGGAAATGGCAGGAAGGCTTAAAAGAAATCATTAAAAAATTCAGATCGACAATCAAGACCACCTAGGCGATAAGGTAAACAGAATTCTTGAGTTCTTGTGAACCATCTGCTAAACCCCCCCAACCCCCCCCTCCCATCTCTCTTCTCTCTCTCTCTCTCTCTCTCTCTCTCTCTCGATTTTCTATCTTTTCTATCTCTCTTTATTTTTTCCTTTTTCACTCATCCTCCCTCTCTCTTTATATATATATATATATATATTATATATATATATATATATATATATATATATATATATATATATATATATATATATATATATATATATATATATATATATATATATATAGAGAGAGAGAGAGAGAGAGAGAGAGAGAGAGAGACCTTACCTTACCTTACAGACCTTACAGTTCGTTCGGGTTGCCCCAGGTCCTCAGTGTGAGGCGCCTCTAATGTCTACCAGAGAGTTGCTAGTACATCTTCCGGTATATTTTGCATCTTCCAATCTTGGATGGTCTGGGATGCAGTTTAGATATTTGTCGAGCTTATTCTTAAACACATCTACGCTCACTCCTGATATATTCCTCAGATGAGCTGGCAACGCATTGAATAGACGCTGCATTATCGATGCTGGTGCGTAGTGGATTAATGTCCTGTGTGCTTTCCTTATTTTTCCTGGTATAGTTTTTGGGCACTATTAATCTACCTCTGCTTGCTCTTTCTGATATTTTTAGTTCCATGATATTTTCTGTTATTCCTTCTATCTGTTTTCCATGCCTGAATTATCATGTAGCGTTCTCTTCTCCTTTCTAGACTATATAATTTTAAGGATTGTAGTCTTTCCCAGTAGTCTAGTCCTTTAACTTCTTCTTATTCTAGCTGTAAAGGACCTTTGTACACTCTCTATTTGTTGCAATATCCTTTTGATAGTGTGGGTACCATATCATATTGCAATATTCAAGTGGACTACGAACATATGTTTTATAAAGCATAATCATGTGTTCAGCTTTTCTTGTTTGTTTTGAAGTGCCGTAACAACATACCCATTTTTGCTTTACATTTTGCCAACAGAATTGCTATTTGATCATTGCATAACATGTTCCTATTCATCATCACACCAAGGTCTTTAACTGCTTCCTTATTTGTGATTGTCTCATTATTAGGTCCCCTATATGCATATAGCTTTCCTTCTCTGTTTCCATAATTTATTGATTCAAATTTATCAGAGTTAAATACCATCCTATTTACCTCTGCCCAATCATATACTTTGTTAAGGTCTCTTTGTAGAGCGTTCCTATCTTCATCACAAGTAATTTCTCTACTTATTCTTGTGTCATCAGCGAAACTACTCACTACCGAATCCTTAACATTACTGTCTATGTCTTCAATCATAATAACAAACAATATTGCAGCTAGCACCGTACCTTGTGGCACACCGGATATTACCTTGGTTTCATCCGATTTCTCATCGTTTGCAATAACTATCTGTTTCTGTTATGTAAAAATTCTTTTAACCATCTTCCTACTTTATCTACGATATTGTGTTTTTCTAATTTTCTTTGCTAATATATTATGGTCTACTTTGTCAAAAGCTTGCAAAGTCTAGATAAACCACATCTGTTTCATTTCCGCTTTCATATTTTTGAATATGTTCTCACGGTGGACTAACAGTTGGGTTTGTGTACTTTTTCCGGTACGAAACCGTGTTGTCCTATATAAATAAATTATTTTTTATTAAATGTTTCATAATATTTTTCTTCATTACCCTTTCATACACTTTCATAATATGTGATGTTAGACTCACAGGCCTATAATTACTTGCCTCTAGTCTTGATCCACTTTTGAAAGTAGGGGTGATATATGCTAATTTGTGCTCATCATAAATCTTGCCTGTATCTACAATTTGGTCTTAATAATATTTGCAAGTGGCTTTGCGATAAAGAATGAACTACTTTCTTTAACAAAATAGCAGGGACTCCATCCGGCCCTGCAGCAGCTCCATTTTTAATTTCATTAATTGCCTGCACAATATCAGCTTCATTAATTTCTATGTCAGCTAAATATTCACTATTTTTCTTTTTCCCTTACTTTCTATATCATTATCTTCATTATCTATTCTAGGGGTGAATTCTCTCTTATATCGTTCTGCCAGTATGTTGCAATTTCCTTTTTTTCATTCGTTAATCTCCCTTCAATTCTCAGAGGGCCTATTTCTATTCTTCTTTTATTCATCTTCTTCGCATATGAGTATAATAGTTTGGGGTTTTGCTTGATATTTAATAGGGTTTTTTCTTCCAAGTCCCGTTTTTCATTTTCTTTTGATTGTATAATCTTTTGTTCTGCATTTCTATCTTACTTTTTAGTTCTATAACTTTCCATGCATTTTTTTCTTTTGCAAGACCTTTTTTCCACTTTCTGATTTTCTGGAACAAGATCCTTCTGTCTCTTGGTATGCATGACTGATGTTTACTTTTCTTCTTCGGTATATATTTCTCCGTATTTACCCTTATGTCATCACTTACGAAAATGTTATCCCAATCTTTGTTTAATTCTTCATTTATTTCTGACCATTTTATATTTTTACTGTAGAAGTTGTATTTTCCATATCCTTCCCACTTTTTCATTTCTTGCTTATCTCTATTTTCACTTGCTTTGGAATGAACTGTTAATTCTATGACATTATGGTCTGAAATACTCGCATTATAAACTATTACTTCTTTAACATAATTCATCTCGTCACAAATACTAGGTCTAAAGTATTTTCCTTTCTTGTTGGCAGGTGATTTATTTGTTGAATGTTGTATTCTAGTAGCATATCTAATAGCTTTCAAATTGCCTCTTATCTTCTGCACTACTATTACTCTCTTTTTTATAATGTATAAGTCAACACAATCTCCTATTCGTTCTTTCCATTCTACGAAAGGAAAGTTGAAGTCACCAGATAGGAGAATAGTCCAGTCCTTGTGATTTCTACATATATCATCCAATTTTTCAATTATTAAGTCAAACCTCTTTAGTATTAGGAGGTCTATATATTACTATGTTCATCAATTTTTCAGATTCAAACTTCTACCGCTATTAGTTCACATTCTGATTACTATATTTCTCATGATTTTTTTCCTTGTTTTTTTGTCTTTCCCATATATTGCGGTTCCCCTTGATTCCTATTTTTTCTATCTGATCTATAAGTTTGGAACCCTTTTATTTGATCATCTTTCCCAGTCCTCTTGGGAATACCAGGTTTCACTTATATTCATTATATCTATTTTCTTTGGGTTTCATTTTGGGTTAGTTCTTCTAAGTACTCTATTTTTCTTTTTGAGTTACTCGTAACTAAACCCTGCGCATTCATCACTATGATGGTTTGCGTGTTTTCTCCTTCATTTAATAATTGGTAGTATAATGGATTTTCCCATGTCTCTTTCCTTCCTGTTCTGGTATGTTGTTTTTTCTTTTTTTTCATTTTCCAGAAATTCTGACATTAAAAAATCCAACTTTTCCAATAATATTTGATCTTCCTTCATCATAATTATTCATTTTGTGTCTGAATCTGCAATTTTCTCCGTTCCTGCAATATCCTCTTGCATAATAAATACAGTTATTATCTCTTGAGTAGAATTTCGGAGCTGATGCTTTGAAATTTTTTGCTGACACCTCTGCATATCTCATTGGTGGTTTGCTTTTCTCTTTTACCTGATATTCTTGATTTCTCTCTTTATTTGTTTCTTTCTATTTGGATTTTATTACTTGGTTGGTTATTTATTTGATTATGATTCCATGGCTATCAGGGTGCATATATTTGCATTTTTTGTCGAACTTACATCCTTTTTCCTTCTTTAGGTTTTTACATATTTTTGGATGCAGATCTCTGCAATCATCCCCATATCCATCTAAGTATGCACCATTTACCATATATTTCATAGTTTTTGACATATCTTAGGATGTTTGTAGTAACATCTTTCTCCAAATCTGCAATTCCCTCTTTTCAAAAGGTTGCAGATTTTGTCTTTCTTGTCTATTTTTTCCTCTTTCCCGTCATTGTGTAGATCTGGGTAGAGCCTCTTCGGGATTTGCTTTTCTGTTGTCATATCGTAGTTTATTTCTTCGTAGGTATGCTGCTTTATTGCCTCATATGTAGTATCAATGAGTATCTCTGCATCCATACTTTTATCTTGTTCTTTGTTTTCCTTATTTTTTCTGTCATTTCATTTTTGTTTACTTCTCTTCCGTTTTCCTCTTCTTCTTTTTCTCTTCTTCTTCCTTCTCTTCCTTCTTCTTCATCCTCAACTATTTGTACATTCAATCTTGATTTAATAACATTGTCTATCCATGATAGACATGTTGAACAAAAAATTCTTGTATCTTTTCTCAAATCTTGTATTACTCGCACACTGTGGATGGGTCGGAATGTTGCATGCAGCACATTTTCTGATTAGGTTTTGTGGATTGATATGCTATACCAAACCTTACACAGTTTGCATGCTTTTGGCTTCTTTTCCTAATGCATCAATTAGGATATTCACGAAGATTCACCCCCTTATTCATTTTTTTTTTCTTTGTCGGAATATGTTGGTTTATTTTGTATATTTTCTTTATGAGTCTCTTGACCACTTGGATTTTATTGGAAACTTGCTTTCAATTATTTTCAAGATGTTTTCATTAGATTGTTTGTTTCCAGTTTGAAGGATTATATCCTGCCTTTAATATATCTATGAATGCTTTTGTATCTTTTTAGGTTAGGATGTTGCTGATTTCATAGATTGAGAAAATGCCAGTTCCCTTCCTGCCTTACCTTCATCGTATTTGCGAATTTGCCTAAACACGCCAAATTACGCCACCTCTTCCCGCAGTTGGGAACTTACTGCCATCTTGTTCTGATTTATAGTATTACACTTGATAAACTAACTTAGAAGACGCTTTATCCTACTATTTTCACACTAATCTTATCACCGATAGTTCACGAACACTTCTAGATATTTCTCAAATTCTAGTCGTATGTTAAACTTGTGATATCTGTTGATTAATCTGACTTCACGCGGGTACGTCTCACAAAAGCAAGAGAGAGAAAGAGAGAGAGAGGAGGGGAGAGAGATGAGAGAGAGAGGAGGAGAGAAGAGAGGAGAGAGAGAGAGAGAGAGATTCCATATAATCTTTACATAATAAATATTTTAGTACATTCAAGAACTATCATACAAAACCAATTTACATAAAAAAATATTAAAAAACAAACAATGATACTCACATACACACACACACACACACACAAACGAATATATTTTAAAATAAAGTTTTGTATATTGTAACTTTTTAGTCAATTCTTGAACTATTATATTGAGCCAATTTAACATACTCAACTCACATACACACACATCCACACATACGCACAAACGAATATACTTTAAAATAATTCTTGTATACTGTCACTTTTCAGGCAATTCTTGAACTCTGCATATAAAAAAACAATAACAATTACAAACAAAACAACGTATACTCAAACACACACATACACACAAACAAACATACACAAACGAATATATTTAAAAAAAAAAGTTACATACTAAACGTTCTTTTTCAGTCAATTATTGAGCTATCATATTGAGGCAATTTACAAAAAAAAAATAAAAATGAGAAAACAAACAATCACATACTCACACAAACACACACACACACAAACACAAAACGGAGAAGACATCCGAAGCTATCTAGTGCATTAAGACTGTTTCCTGGTCATTATTCGGGAAGGCTTTTTTTCTCATTTTTTTTTATTTTCTTTACGAGAGAAAAAGTTCTTCCAACTGCCTTTTGGATCCGGAAGAGGGTATAGCTGGCTCTATCTCTCCTTTCTCTCTCTCTCTCTCTCTCTCTCTCTCTCTCTCTCTCTCTCTCTCTCTCTCTCTCTCTCTCTCTCTCTCCTGAACGTAATACTGTTCAGCAGATAAAGGGAAGGAATTGTAAAACCCATCACACTAGCACACACACACAAAGAGAGAGGAGAGAGAGAGAGGAGCCATATGCCATTAGGTATTGTTTATGTAAGGAGAAAGAGAGTGAGAGGGTGTCATAACGGGTGTGAATATGTGTGGTTATGAGAGAGAGAGAGAGAGAGAGAGAGAGAGAGAGGAGAGCTGGAAGTCGGCCGACTATTTACATATAGAGGACCCTGTCAAAAGCAGCTTGCGAGTGATCATGGCATGTAGCGACTGGCATTATTACACACGCTCTCTCTCTCTCTCTCTCTCTCTGTAGACAGACAGACAGACACAGACAGACTATACGTCACAACCGAGAGAGAGAGAGAGAGAGAGAGAGAGAGAGAGAGATATCATGTTATACTTCCGCCAACTGACCTACTAATGTGTTATTGATTGATTGATAAGTTTATCTGGCGCATGTCTATCGTGGTGATGAGACACACACACACGCAGAGAGAGAGAGAGAGAGAGAGAGAGAGAAAATACCCATCAATACATGTACTTATTGAAGACTTAACTCTCTTAAGCAACATACAGTTTACAACCAATCCTTAGCTATGAGAGAGAGAGAGAGAGGCGGGAGAGAGAGAGAGAGAGAGAGAGAGAGAGATAAAATACCCATCAATCATTGTAGCACTTATTCCATCATTTGATATCTAAGCTATAAATACGCACTTACAATGAAACACAATGTCACAGGCAATTACATTTACAAAAACACTCTGTATACTGTCATTAACTTCGACTCCAAGCGACTAGAAAAGATCCCGCCAGCGTTCCAAATATGTTAATGACATTACCGAGGCGTTAATTACGGCGATAAACATTATCAATAACGTTAATTACGATATTGGATTTCGTTATTTTCATCTACAGACGCTCTCTCTCTCTCCCTCTCACACACACACACAGAAGTATATATATATATATATATAATATATATATATATATATATATATATATATATATATATACACAAAGAGAGAGAGAGAAGAGAGAGAGAGCTGTTTAACCTTTTAATAATAGCTAATATGGAACCAGCATATAAATGAATTAGGCAGTAAGCTCTCTCTCGTACGTTTTCTAGAGCCACCCTAGATATAGGAACGGCTTTGTGTTGATGAAGAAGTATACACACAATACATACAAACACACACACACACGTGAGTTAAGTTGTGACTGTTTTTATAAATACAAGTAAGTCATAGACGCAACTAAATTGACCACAGTTTAAAAAAAAATTATTTTTATTTTTGTTATTTTTTGTTTCAAAAACCTTTTCTCAGAAACTCGGATAATTCTTTTAAAATAGCCTTTAATTTAAAAAAAAAATCTTTAAAATTATTCTCAAGAACTCAGGTCAATCCTTCCAAAATTATTTTCGATTTCCTCCCAATATTTTAAAAACATTTCCTAAATAAAAATAAAAAATCTTGAAAACTATTCTCAAGAACCTCAGGTCAATCCTTCCAAAATTATTTTCGATTTCTTCTCAACATTAAAAAAAAAACATTTCCTAAAGAGACTCGGTCAGGTGTATGTAATGTGTATATATAAATAATATATAGTAGATATATAGATAATATATAATATAATAATATATAATATATATATATGTGTGTGTGTATATCTTAAACCTTTCCCGAAGAAACGTCTATAAATAATAAGCCCTGAGTGATGTCTTCAATTTATCTTATATTTCACCCAAAGTCTTGGATCGGCTCTTGGGGCAAATCAATTAAGATTTCTACTATCCAGACATCTTCTATATACGCTTTCATCTCCTTTATTCATGTCCATCTTCTCCTCTTCTTCTTTTTTTAAACTTGACAACCCTCCAGTGGATGGGTGAAAAAAAAAACATTTACGGACGATGGTTTGTTTACACAGTGTGTGTGTACATGTGTGTGTTTTGGCTTTTTATGCAAAAGCAATATTGAATCTTTTCCGTCTCAAAAATATGTTTCAGAAAATGATTGAATGGCTTCGATTGAAGACGCTTCGAGTTGAGTCTCTCTCTCTCTCTCTCTCTCTCTCTCTCTCTCTGTACATTCTTTGATCCAGGACAGCTATAAGATTATACCTCTCTCTCTCTCTCTCTCTCTCTCTCTCTCTCTCTCTCTCTCATTGAATTGTTAATCCTAATAATTTTAGTTCCTCTCTTCTCTCTCTCTCTCTCTCTCTCTCTCTCTCTCATCTCTCTCTCTCTCTCGCCTATGTCAATACACACTCCACTTTTCCCCACTGAATCCAGGTTACAAAAAATCACAAATTATTTGCAGAGACTCAGGTCAACAATTAGCTTTGCATATTTACTCACACGAGGAGAGAGAGAGAGAGAGAGAGAGAGCTCAATTATCAATAAATAATTTTTTCAGACAGTTCACTTCATGTTAGTAGTGCCTACTATCCATATTCCATATTATATATATATATATATATATATATATATATATATATATATATATATCTATACTATATATACAGAGAGAGAGAGAGAGAGAGAGAGAGAATTCGCCAACCTCCTTCAAGATAACGAACTGCGTAACTGAAAATCACTAATGACGGAATACTCTTCTCTTCTCTTTTATCCACCTTTATCCACCTTCATCCATCCCACCACAAAGCGAAGGAAAGCAATTATCCACCCTAGGATAAGAGCACTTGTTCCTGAGAGCGTGATTCGTTCAAGCCTGGTTCGTTTTGGGGCACGGTGTACAAGAGGACATGTAAAATATATTAATGCGGGAGGGAATCATAGAAAACGGGATATAGAAAACGGGCTGTGTCTTTCTCTCCCCCTCCGTCCGTCCTATGATAAGGTATTATATACATCGCTGACCAAGATCTGAGAAAAAAATGAGTCAAATTCCTAAATAAACGCTAATTCATGTCGTCTTCTTGACTATATAATTGGAAACAATACTCGATGTGAACTTGAGAGACACTACTGAATTACACCCTGGTGTTGAGTCAGTCATTATAATTGCAATCGCTTGTTTTATGTTATTTTCTCAGTCCCACAAGTGTCTGGCGAATGGTTCTGCTTTTCTCTTTATAGATATTAACCCTAGTTACCTTTTCTCGATTTCCATAATGACAATTTTAAAAGTGATGCGTCTGCAATCGTTTCCTGGTAACATGCAGCAGCTAGATAGATGGAGAGCAGATATTATTTGCATATTGCAAACTAGATGACAATCGAGTAGCAGCAATTCAGTAACTCAATATTCCTCGAGAGGGATTCACGCTTAAACGTCACTGAAATGCAATATGCATTAGCTGTCAATCAAGTGCTTCATCTTGTCCTCTTACAAATGGCTGAACAGATTATGTTATGTTATCATACCATTACCTTCGAGGACGCGAAAGACGGGGGTTGCATATTGCAAGTCCTGAATATTCCCAGTACCACTTCAATGGATGGTGGTTCCCTTTTCGGGAATCTTTGCGCGGGTTGACGGGGGAAGTAAAAGATCATTCCTAGGAATGAAGGATTCCTAAAAGAAGATTCTATTTTCATGGAAGGGTCAATCCTTTACGGGAAGATATAAACGGCGTGTTATATTCTAGGGTCAACTTGGAATCACGAATCAGAAGGCTGTACATTCTTTGTCGGAACCAACTGGGAATTCAAGTTCCTCGCTGGACGAGTGGATTTTGCGCTCGGCTACCAATCCTGTGGTCCGAGGTTCGATTCTCGGCTCGGCCAACGCGGAACCAGAGGAATTTATTTCTGGTGATAGAAATTCATTTCTCGATATAATGTGGTTCTCGGATTCCGCAATAAGCAGTAGGTCCCGTTGCTAGATGACCAATTGGTTCCTAGACACGTAAAAATATCTAATCCTTCGGGCCAGCCCTGGTAAAACTATGATATACTTAACTTATCTGGGAACAATTAGAAAAAAGGTACCCAGTATATTCTATTCAGGACAACGTGAAATTAGTGAACGCCCAACCAGTGCCATGTTCTTAGGAATGAAGAAAATACCTATAGATATTTCCAATAGGAAAAAAAAATCTGTTCAACGACAAGTGGGAAAAGCTATTCAACCGTAAATAAAAAAAATTCGAAAATAAAAAATAAATTTTTTAAATGCACCAAAGTTTCTTCGATAAAATCGAGTTTTCTGTACAGCATATAATGCTGTGAGAAACTCTCAGCCACGGCCCAATAAATTCTCAGCTAGCCGTCGTGTGGCGATGCACGACCATGCCTAACTTGAACTTGAAACAAAATTAAAACTGCTGAGGCTAGAGGGCTGCAATTTGGTATGTCTGATGAATGGAGGCAGGACGATCAACATGTCAAATTGCAGCCCTCTAGCCTCAGTAGTTCTTAAGATCTGAGGGCTAAATTTAACCTTAAATCAAATTAAAGCTACTGAGGCTAGAGGGCTGCAATTTGGTATGCCTGATGCTTGGAGGGAGGACGATCAACGTACCAATTTGCAGCCCTTTAGCCTCAGTAGTTCGTAAGATCTGATGGCGGACGGGAAAAGAGCGGAACACTAAAAATAGATTTAGAAAATGACATGAAGACAGGATAAAGAGAGAATCCGGGCTGAAGATGATTCTGACTAATTCAGACAAATTCAAGAAGGTTTTCCCCGTCTGATGGGAAGTCGCTCGAGTGGATTTGAGCAAGAAGGACTTCAAGGGTCATTTCCCTCCCTGGGGGAAGGGGAAGGACTCCGATCCCTCAAAAGGAATATAGTCAGATCCCTCACGAGGAGGAGGGAAATTTTTAGCATTACCGGCGAGGAGGAATTAGGAGCCCTCGTGAGAGGAGCGCTGGATTCAATTTATATTCTACTTAGAGCTAATGCAAACTCCACTTGCATTTAATAGATCATAACGACCTATACTCTATATATATTTATATATATATATATATATATATATATATATATATATATATATATATATTCCTATATTCCCCTTACATATATATGAATCTATATATCAAAAGAAACTGAGACGAATCAATCAGTAAGGTAGTAAATTCAATATAAGGTTGGAAAATGACTATAAGGCTCCAAATTCTGTATAAGGTTGCAAAATCAGCATAAGGTTGTATAATGACTATAAGGATCTATATTCTGTATAAGGTTGCAAAATCAGTATAAGGTTGCAAAATGACTATAAGGCTCCAAATTCTGTATAAGGTTGCAAAATCAGTATAAGGTTGCAAAATGACTATAAGGATCTAAATTCAGCATAAGGTTGCAAAATCAGTATAAGGTTGCAAAAAATCCAGTATACGGATCCAAAAATCTGTATAAGGTTACAAATTCAGTATAAGGTTGCAAAATGACTATAAGGCTCAAAATGAATATAAGGCTCCAAATTCAGTATAAGGTTGCAAATTCAGTATAAGGTTGGAAAATCAGTATACGGATCCAAAGTCTGTATAAGGTTGCAAATTCAGTATATAAGGCTGCAAAATCCTATAACGCTGCAAATTCAGTATAAGGCTCCAAATTCAGCGGAAGGGCCCCGACTCTCAGGCGAGGGTCGTAAATCAGCTCTATGAAAAGTTGCACTCTGAAACTAGAAGTTTTAAAAAGTATGAAAACAAAACCATATCTTTTCGCATCTTTTTCTCCCACTTTCGTATCGGGGAGAGAGAGAGAGAGAGAGAGAGAGAGAGAGAGAGAGAGAGAGAGAGAGAGAGAGAGCATTAAAATTACCTAAAATAATATTTCTTTCTGGTGTTCTGTTTGTGACTATGTTACAGAGAGAGAGAGAGAGAGAGAGAGAGAGAGAGAGAGAGAGAGAGAGAGAGAGATCAGGCCGCCGTGAACGAGAAGTAATTGGATTAGCATGCAAATAACAGCAATTTCATGCCAGTAACAATTACGAAGCAGAAGCTTCTCCAAAACAATTAAGAGAACTTTGTAATAAAAAAATCTATCTCTTAATTTATTATTATTATTATTATTATTATTATTATTATTATTATTATTATTATTATTATTATTATTTTTTTTTTTTTTTTTTTTTTGTTTTTTTTTTTTTTTTTTTTTTTTTTTTTTTTTCTCTATCACAGTCCTCCAATTCGACTGGGTGGTATTTATAGTGTGGGGTTCCGGGTTGCATCCTGCATCCTTAGGAGTCCATCACTTTTCTTACTATGTGTGCCGTTTCTAGGATCACACTCTTCTGGCATGAGGCCCGGAGCTACTTCAGCCTCTAGTTTTTTCTAGATTACCTTTTCTAGGATCTTGGGATCGTGCCTAGTGCTCCTATGATTATGGGTACAATTTCCACTGGCATATCCCATATCCTTCTTATTTCTATTTCAGATCTTGATACTTATCCATTTTTTCCCCTCTCTTTCTCTTCAACTCTGGTGTCCCATGGTATTGCGACGTCAATGAGTGATACTTTCTTCTTGACTTTGTCAATCAACGTCACGTCTGGTCTGTTTGCACGTATCACCCTATCCGTTCTGATACCATAGTCCCAGAGGATCTTTGCCTGATCGTTTTCTATCACCTCCTCAGGTTGGTGCTCGTACCACTTATTACTGCAAGGTAGCTGATGTTTCTTGCACAGGCTCCAGTGGAGGGCTTTTGCCACTGAATCATGCCTCTTTTTGTACTGGTTCTGTGCAAGTGCCGGGCATTCACTTGCTATGTGGTTTATGGTTTCATTTTTCGTATTGCACTTCCTACATATGGGAGAGATGTTATTTCCGTCTATCATACTTTGAACATATCTTGGTTCTTAGGGCCTGATCTTGTGCCGCTGTTATCATTCCTTCAGTTTCCTTCTTTAGCTCTCCCCTCTGTAGCCATTGCCAATTGTCATCGCTGGCTAGTTCTTTAGTCTGTCTCATGTATTGTCCGTGCATTGGTTTGTTGTGCCAGTCCTCTGTTCTTTCTGTCTTTCTCCTGTCTCTGTATATTTCTGGGTCTTCGTCTACTTTTAGTCCTTCTTCCCATGCACTCTTTAGCCACTCGTCTTCACTGGTTTTCAGATATTGCCCCAGTGCTCTGTTTTTCGATGTTGACGCAGTCCTCTATACTTAGTAGTCCTCTCCCTCCTTCCTTTCGTGTTATGTATAGTCTGTCCGTATTTGCTCTTGGGTGTAGTGCTTTGTGTATTGTCATTTGTTTCCTGGTTTTCTGATCTATGCTGCGGAGTTCTGCCTTCGTCCATTCCACTATTCTGCGCTGTATCTGATTACTGGCACTGCCCATGTGTTTATGGCTTTTATCATATTTCCGGCGTTGAGTTTTGACTTGAGTATCGCCTTGAGCCTCTGCTATATTCTTTCCTGATCGTGTCCTTCATCTCTTGGTGTTTTATATCTCCTCCTTCCATTATTCCCAGGTATTTGTATCCTGTCTCATCTATGTGTTTTGATGTTGCTCCCATCTGGTAGCTTTATCCCTTCAGTTCTCGTTACTTTGCCTCCTTTTGTATGTTGACTAAGGCGCATTTTTCTATTCCAAACTCCATCCTGATGTCTCCAGATACAATCCTTACAGTCTGGATTAGGGTATCTATTTCCTTGATGCTCTTACCATACAGCTTGATGTCGTCCATGAACATCAGATGGTTGATTCTGTTGCCTCTTTTCTTGAGTTGGTACCCGGCATCCATCTTCTGTAGTACTTTTGTCATGGGAATCATGGCTACCACGAAGAGTAGTGGGGACAGTGAGTCGCCCTGGAAGATCCCTCCCTCTCCTGATATTAACCTCTGCTAGTCTTTTTCCAGAGCTTGTAAGTATTTGTATTCCAGTTGCACATTGTATTTTGAGGAAAAGCTGATGGTATTTTCCTCTGCCCCATATATTTTCAGGCATTCTATTAGCCATGTGTGTGGTATCATGTCGAAGGCTTTCTTATAGTCTATCCATGCCATGCTTAGGTTGGTTTTCCTTCTCCTACTGTTCTTCATTACCATTTTGTCTATCAGGAGATGGTCTTTTGTGCCCCTACACTTCCTTCTGCAGCCTTTCTGTGGTGGGGGGGGATGGTGTTTGGTCTCCTCTAGGTAGTTGTATAGCCTTTCACTGATGATACCTGTTAGTAACTTCCACATTATTGGTAGGCAGGTGATAGGCCTGTAGTTACTGGCTATATTTCCCTTACTCTTGTCATTATTATTATTATTATTATTATTATTATTATTATTATTATTATTATTATTATTATCGTCTCAAACGCTCCGTGACGCAAATCACCTCTTGCGAAATTTCCAGTGAGTGACCACCCCTTGAACAATCTAAAACCTTTCTTCACTTGTTTGGAAAATTTCTCAAGAACTGCTGAACATGACTTGATGCAAATTGCAGGGCTTTAATCATCAGGGGATCTTCTCGACGAGTTCGACTTTTGGCAGAGATCGACTCGGAGATAAGACGATAAAGAAAGGAGGCATTGACGACGGTGGTGGTGGTTTCCATGGGGACAACTCGTCAGACTGGGATGATCTCCTTCGAGGCAAGAGGTTATCCACTCTGCGAGTTTGTTGCCCCAAAAGTTGGCAGCACAAACAAGCACAAACAAGCGCGCACAAGCACTCAAAAGCAAAAGGTTGGAGTATGACCCATCATTGCAAAGGCAATAAGAGACACGAGCATCACAAACAACAATTACGAATGACAATCACAATTCTGCCGCCTAACAATCCCATCTGACTTTTAACAATCACATCTGGTGCTTGACATCTGACTAATAACAATCACATCTGGACGCCTGCCATTCACATTCTGACGCCTGACAATCTCATCTGCCTTTTAACAATCCCATCTGACTTTTATCTGACGCCTGACAATCCTATCTGACTTTTAACAATCACATTCTGACGCCTGACAATCACATCTGACTTTTAACAATCACATCCTGACGCCTGACAATCACATCTGACTTTTAACAATCACGATTCCTGACGCCTGACAATCTACAATTCTGACTGTTTAAACAATCACAATTCTGACGCCTGGAACAATCACATCTGAACTTTTAGACAATCCATTAACTGACGCCTTTTGAACAATCACCATCTTGACCTTTATTAAACAGATCCCATTCTGACGCCTGACAATCACATCTGCCTTTTAACAATCCCATTCTGACGCCTGACAATCACATCTAACTTTTAACAATCACATTCTGACGCCTGACAATCACATTTCTGACGAACATAGACGACCCAACAACCAGCCATCCACGTCAGATTATAAAACGTTCGTTTCACCCTCCTTCCTTCCCTGTCCTCTCCCCCCCCCCCCCCCCAACCCCCACTCCCACCCTTGCTTTAAAAACCCAGCCAGATTACAAACGTTCCGATATTAGAGTTGGAAGTCACTAAAACGGGCGGGAGTAATGCTTCATAAAGCCGCCCGGACGGCCATATTGGAAAGTGCTAAGAGGACAGCGGTGGCATCGGGGTTAAAGAGGGAGTTCCGCTGCATAAACAAAAAGAAAAGGAGGAGGAGGAGGAGGAGGAGGAGGAGGAGGCTCCGAGTCTTCTTTCTGCTGAGGAGGTGTTTGATCCTGTTTGAAAAGGGACTCAAACGAGACAGGCTAATTGACAATAAGCAACGTTTCTCGTTTCCAGGGAAGGAAGCGGTACGAGGTGATCCATTACGGACGAATTATTATATTCGACCTGAACTTAATCCAAAATCTCTGAAGATGTTTGTGACATTGCTGTCTGGTGATTAGTCCTGGTAAGTTGTCCTTAGTTGCTTTAAATACTTAATAAATAAACAAAAGTATTGGAGACCTAAAAAAAAACACTCATTACTAACAATTACACGCACAAAAATTATACATTAGTAATTTGAAGGAATTGAAAAATTGATGGCAGATCCTGATTACTAAAGATAGGATTCTCTGGAGGTCACAGATGAGGATCTCTCCTCCCCCTCCTGTTGTCTGTCCGTATGAATTGCCCTCCCTTCATTTCCCCTTCTAAAGGACAATGAAGGACTCCATCCCACGCCCTCGTCTTTCTCCTAAGGGGCATTTAAGGATTCCTTTCCTTATCTTTTGTCCCAATGAAGGCAGGAAAATCAGACTTCCTTATCGGGTCCCATGAAGACCTTTCCTCACTGAAGGATTTAAGGACCTCTCTACTGTACTTGCCCATCTGAAGGACCTCTCTCCTTCTCCCTGAAGGACATTTAAGGACTCCGTACCCATCATCTGTCACACAGAAGGGCACTGAAGGACCTCTCTCCTCTCAACTGAAGGACATTTAAGGACTCCGTACCCACCATCTGTCGCACAGAAGGGCACTGAAGGACATTTAAGGATCTCTATAACTGTCACTTGTCCCACTGAAGGACTTCTCTCCTTCTCACTGAAGGACACACGAGGACCTCCCGACATGCCATCTGCCCCACGGAAAGAAATTTAAGGACTCCCCACCCATCATTCCTGTCACTTAAGGACACCCACGGACCTCCCTACACCCAAATCTCCCTCAGGGGGCCATTCCGAAACGCCCCAAGCACCAATTTCCGTCCCAAGCAAGCAAGCAAGAAGTGAAATCCGTCCATCCAACCAGCTTCTCGCAAATTCACCCCAAAAAGGGGATCTTGCAACATTGCGACGCAATTGATCACTTGACCGGGCGACGGATGTCAGCCTCGAAAATGATGCATGGCGATTGCCAGTCGCCGTAGTCGTCTACGACGGCGGCTGCTGCCATTCGCTTTCCTATCAGATCCGAGGGATTGTCTGATCTTTATAGGATGGCCTCCTCGTCCAGAGGGAGAGGAGGAGGAGGAGGAGGAGGAGGAGGAGGAGGAGGAGGAGGAGGAGGAGGAGGAGGAGGCTGGGGGGGGGGGGGGGGTGAGGGTAAGAAGGAAGTTGATGAGAACTGAGGAGAGTTGCAGTAGAGGGACGGGAAAGGAAACATTTTGAGGTACAGTTAAAAGGGTTTGAGTGTGGTAGAGTGAAGGTGAAAGAAATATATTGCAGTAGAGTGAAGTGAAAAGCAATTGATTGCAGTGCAGTGAAACTGAAAGGATTTAACTGCAGCAGAATGGAGTGAAAAGCAAATAATTGCAGTTGAGTGAAATTAAAAGCAATTAGCTGCAGCAGAATGAAGTGAAAAGCAATTAGTTGCAGAAGAGTGAAGCGACAAGCAATTAATTACAGAAGAGTGAAGAGAAAAGCAATTAACTACAGAGGAGTGAAGTGAAAAGCAATAAATTCAAGCAGAGTCAAGCTGAAACTGAAAGCGATAAATTGCAGTAGGTTCGAACTTCAAAAGATGAAATAGCACTGGATTTGATCTGAGAGAAATCAATTCAAATAAAAAGATATCAATTCAAATAAAAAGGAATCAATTCAAATAAAAAAAGAATTCAATTCAAATAAAAAAGAAATCAATTAAAATAAAAAGAAATCAATTCAAATAAAGTGGAGACAATAAATCATAGCAAAGTGAAGTTTAGAAAAAATAAACCAAACGACTGGGAAATAATTTGAAAAAAGCAAAAAAAAACAACAACGTTAAAGTAGATCTAAATAACATCTATAATAGCAAATCAACTCATCGAATTAGCTCCATCTAGCACAGCAATTCACGAGACCCTTAAACCACTGAGGACTCCCCCGAAATAATTAAGAAATCATCCGATCGATCGGTAAATACAATTTAGCATTTCATTTCCTTTTTCGTCCTTGAGAAACGACTCCTCCACAGTGAGAGGCGAGGGAGGAGGAGGAAGATGTCATTAAAGATGTCGTGACGTCATACACTTCCCATTTTTTGGTGGGACGTTGCGTCTTCTTCATTTCCCTCTGGCCGGAAGTAAATCAGAGATAGGAAATGATTCTCCTTGGGATGAGGGAAGGTATGGAGAGAGGATTATTATTATTATTATTATTATTATTATTATTATTATTATTATTATTATCATTATTATATGACGGGTTAGGCACGGCATGGGGCTGACAACCGCACCCCAAAAGACTTTGTGAAAATGGGAAAGCTTTATGGAAAAAAGTATGGCTATATATATATATATATATATATATATATATATATATATATATATATATATATATATATATGTAACCATCCTTGCCTTGCTGTTAAGAGAGAGAGAGAGAGAGAGAGAGAGAGAGAGAGAGAGAGAGAGAATAAACCCCAGTCACTCCAAGGAGCATCTTTCCACCCTCCTCCTTATTCCATCTCCCCACCCTACCCCCTCCCTAGCCCCCCCCCACTCCCCCCCCGCACCTAAAAAAAGAAAAATAAAGAAAAAGAGAAAGAGAGAGAGAGAGAGAGAGAGAGAGAGAGAGGGGGAATTAACAAGCTAGTGTTATCAATAGCTCACAGGGCAGCTAACGCGCTCGTCCGGAACCCCCTTCCGCGATTTCGGGATCCCACGGACGAGGAGGGGTGGTGAGGGGATAAAGAACAAAAGGAGAAACAACGGAATGGCAACAGGAGAACAACGAGAGAATGACAGGAAACAACAGGAGAAGAAAGGGAGAAAACGAGAACGACTGTTGAATAACACCAGAACAACGGGTGAACCACTGAAGAACAACGAGAGAAGAACAGAAGAATAACAGAATTACAACGGGAGAACAACAGAATAACAAAGGGAGAACAACGGAAGAACACGAGAATAACAACGGGAGAACAACAGAATAACAACGGTAGAACGAGAGAACAACAGAAGATCAGCAAACGAACAACGGATGAACAACGGGAGAACAGCAGCATAACAACGAGTGAACAACGGGAGGAACGAGAGAACAGAAGAACAGTAAATGAACAACGGGTGAACAACAGAAGAACAACAAAAGAACAACTATAGGGTTATAGTTTTCGTTTTGGATATTCTCTCTCTCTCTCTCTCTCTCTCTCTCTCTCTCTCTCTCTCTCTCTCTCTCTCTAAAGAGTTTGACACAATAATAGATAAACTGGATGATATATGTAGAAATCACAAGGACTAGACTATTCTCCTATCCGGAGACTTTAACTTTCCTTTCGTAGACTGGAAAGAACGAATAGGAGATTGTGGTTGTATTTATACATATAAAAAAAGAGAGTAATAGTAGTGCAGAAGATAAGAGGCAATTCGAAGAAAAGCTATTAGATATGCTACTAGAATACAACATTCAACAAGTAAATCACCTGCCAACAAGAAAGGAAAATACTTTAGACCTAGTATTTGTGAACGAGGTGAATTATGTTAAAAGAAATAATAGTTTATAATGCGAGTATTTCAGACCATAATGTCATAGAATTAACAGTCCATTCTAAAGCAAGTGAAAACAGAGATAAGCAAGAAATGAAAAAGTGGGAAGGATATGGAAAATACAACTTCTACAGTAAAAATATAAAATGGTCAGAAATAAATGAAGAATTGGACAAAGACTGGGATAACATTTTCGTAAGTGATGATATAAAGGTAAATACGGAGATATTATATAAAATATTAGAGAAAATAGTGGATAAATATATACCGAAGAAGAAAAGTAAACATCAGTCATGCATACCAAGAGACAGAAGGATCTTGTTCCAGAAAATCAGAAAGTGGAAAAAAGGTCTTGCAAACGGAACAAAGTCATGGAAAGTGATGGAACTAAAAAGTAAGATAGAAAATGCAGAACAAAAGATTATACAATCAAAAGAAAATGAAAAACGGGACTTGGAAGAAAAAACCTTAGTAAATATTAAGCAAAACCCCAAACTATTGTACTTGTATGCGAAAAAGATGAATAAAAGAAGAATAGAAATAGGCCCTCTAAGAATTGAAGGGAGATTTAACGAATGGAAATAAGGAAATATGCAACATATTAGCAGAAAGATATAAGTGAGATTTTACCCCTAGAATTGATAATGAAGATAATGATATAGAAGTAAGGGATGAAAATAGTGAATATTTAGCAGACATAGATATTAATGAAGCTGATATTGTGCAGGCTATTAATGAAATTAAAAATGGAGCTGCAGCTGGGCCTGATGGTGTCCCTGCTATTTTGTTAAAGAAAATAGTTCATTCTATCACAAAGCCACTTGCAATATTATCAAAACAAAGTGTAGATACAGGCAAGATTTATGATGAGCACAAATTAGCATATATTACCCCTACTTTCAAAAGTGGATCAAGACTAGAGGCAAGTAATTATAGGCCTGTGAGTCTAACATCACATATTATGAAAGTGTATGAAAGGGTTATGAAGAAAAATATTACGAAACATTTAATAAAAAATAATCTGTTTAATATTGGACAACATGGTTTCATACCCGGAAAAAGTACACAAACCCAACTGTTAGTCCACCGTGAGAACATACAAAAATATGAAAAGCGGAAATGAAACAGATGTGGTTTATCTAGACTTTGCAAAAGCTTTTGACAAGATATGTCATAATATATTAGCGAAGAAAATTAGAATACATAATATAGTGGATAAAATAAGAAGATGGTTAAAAGAATTCTTACACAACAGAAAACAGATAGTTATTGCAAACGATGAGAAATCGGATGAAGCTAAGGTAATATCCGATGTGCTACAAGGGACGGTGCTAGCTGCATTACTGTTTATTATTATGATTGCAGACATAGACAGTAATGTTAAGGACTCGGTAGTGAGTAGTTTCGCCGATGACACAAGAATAAGTAGAGAAATTACTTGTGATGAAGATAGGAACTCGCTACAAAGAGACCCTTAACAAAGTATATGATTGGGCAGAGGTAAATAGGATGGTATTTAACTCTTGATAAATTTGAATCAATAAATTATGGAGACAGAGAAGGAAAGCTATATGCATATAGGGGACCTAATAATGAGACAATCACAAATAAGGAAGCAGTTAAAGACCTTGGTGAGATGATGAATAGGAACATGTTATGCAACGATCAAATAGCAATTCTATTGGCAAAATGTAAAGCAAAAATGGGTATGTTGTTACGGCACTTCAAAACAAGTAAAGCTGAACACATAATTATGCTTTATAAAACATACGTTCGTAGTCCACTTGAATAATGCAATATGATATGGTACCCACACTATCAAAAGGATATTGCACAAATAGAGAGTGTACAAAGGTCCTTTACAGCTAGAATAGAAGATGTTAAGGACCTTGACTACTGGGAAAAACTACAGTCCTTAAAATTATATAGTCTAGAAAGGAGAAGAGAACGCTACATGATAATTCAGGCATGGAAACAGATAGAAGGAATAGCTGAAAACATCATGGAGCTAAAAATATCAGAAAGAGCAAGCAGAGGTAGATTAATAGTGCCCAAAACTATACCAGGAAAAATAAGGAAAGCACACAGGACATTAATCCACTACGCACCAGCATCGATAATGCAGCGTCTATTCAATGAATTACCAGTTCATCTGATGAATATATCAGGAGTGAGCGTAAATGTGTTTAAGAATAAGCTCGACAAATATCTAAGCTGCATCCCAGACCATCCAAGATTGGAAGATGCAAAATATACCGGAAGATGTACTAGCAACTCTCTGGTAGACATTAGAGGTGCCTCACACTGAGGGACCTGGGGCAACCCGAACAAGATGTAAGGTCTGTAAGGTAAGGTCTCTCTCTCTCTCTCTCTCTCTCTCTCTCTCTCTCTCTCTCTCACTAGTCCTAAAGAAAAGCGTCACTAGCTCTATCAATTGTCAGATATGATCTTGTAATTCCTGATTCGCAAATGAATATCTCTCTTCTCTCTCTCT
>NC_087214.1:73308148-73323148 GCF_015104395.2 Macrobrachium nipponense
TACAAGATTTGAGAAAAAGATACAAGAATTTTTTGTTCAACATGTCTATCATGGATAGACAATGTTATTAAATCAAGATTGAATGTACAAATATTTGAGGATGAAGAAGAAGAGGAAGAGGAAGAAGAAGAAGAAAAAGAAGAAGAGGAAAACGGAAGAGAAGTAAACAAAAATGAAATGACAGAAAAAAATAAGGAAAACAAAGAACAAGATAAAAAGTATGGATGCAGAGATACTCATTGATACTACATATGAGGCAATAAAGCAGCATACCTACGAAGAAATAAATTACGATATGACAACAGAAAAGCAAATCCCGAAGAGGCTCTACCCAGATCTACACAATGACGGGAAAGAGGAAAAAAATAGACCAAGAAACAAAATCTGCAACCTTTTGAAAAGAGGGAATTGCAGATTTGGAGAAAGATGTTACTACAAACATCCTAAGATATGTTCAAAACTATGAAATATATGGTAAATGTGCAATACTTAGATGGATATGGGGAATGATTGCAGAGATCTGCATCCAAAAAATAGTAAAAACCTAAAAGAAGGAAAAGGATGTAAGTTTCGACAAAAAATGCAAATATATGCACCTGTAGCCATGAATCATAATCAAATAAATAACCAACCAAGTAATAAAATCCAAAATAAGAAAGAAACAAATAAAGAGAGAAATCAATATCAGGTAAAAGAGAAAAGCAAACCACCAATGAGATATGCAGAGGTGTCAGCAAAAAATTTCAAAGCATCAGCTCCGAAATTCTACTCAAGAGATAATAACTGTATTTATTATGCAAGAGGATATTGCAGAAACGGAGAAAATTGCAGATTCAGACACAAAATGAATAATTATGATGAAGGAAGATCAAATATTATGGAAAAGTTGGATTTTTTTTTTTTAATGTCAGAATTTTTTCTGGAAATGAAAAAAGAACAAAATACCAGAACAGAGGAAAGAGACATGGGAAAATCCTTATTACTACCAGTATTATTAATGAAGGAGAAAAAAAACACGCAAACCATCATAGTGATGAATGCGCAGGGTTTAGTTACGAGTAACTCAAAAAGAAAAATAGAGTACTTAGAAGAACTAAACAACCCAAAATGAAAAGAAAATAGATATAATGAATATAAGTGAAACCTGGTATTCCCAAGAGACTGGGAATGATGATCAAATAAAAGGGTTCCAAACTTATAGATCAGATAGAAAAAATAGGAATCAAGGGGGAACCGCAATATATGGGAAAGACAAAAAACAAGGAAAAAATATATGAGAAATATAGTAACTCAGAATGTGAACTAATAGCGGTAGAATTTGAATCTGAAAAATTGATGAAATAGTAATATATAGACCTCCTAATACTAAAGAGTTTGACTTAATAATTGAAAAATTGGATGATATATGTAAAAATCACAAGGACTGGACTATTCTCCTATCTGGTGACTTCAACTTTCCTTTCGTAGAATGGAAAGAACGAATAGGAGATTGTGGTTGTACTTATACATATAAAAAAGAGAGTAATAGTAGTGCAGAATAAGAGGCAATTTGAAAAGCTATTATATGCTACTAGAATACAACATTCAACAAATAAATCACCTGCCAACAAGAAAGGAAAATACTTTAGACTAGTATTTGTGAACGAGATGAATTATGTTAAAGAAATAATAGTTTATAATGCGAGTATTTCAGACCATAATGTCATAGAATTAACAGTTCATTCCAAAGCAAGTGAAAAATAGAGATAAGCAAGAAATGAAAAAGTGGGAAGGATATGGAAAATACAACTTCTACAGTAAAATATAAAATGGTCAGAAATTAATGAAGAATTAAACAAAGATTGGGATAACATTTTCGTAAGTGATGACATAAGGGTAAATACGGAGATATTATATAAAATATTGGAGAAAATGTGGAAAAATATATACCGAAGAAGAAAAGTAAACATCATTCATGCATACCAAGAGACAGAAGGACCTTGTTCCAGAAAATCAGAAAGTGGAAAAAAGGTCTTGCAAAAGAAAAAAATGCATGGAAAGTTATAGAACTAAAAAGTAAGATAGAAAATGCAGAACAAAAGATTATACAATCAAAAGAAAATGAAAAACGGGACTTGGAAGAAAAAACAAAAAACCCTATTAAATATCAAGCAAAACCCCAAACTATTATACTCATATGCGAAGAAGATGAATAAAAGAAGAATAGAAATAGGCCCTCTGAGAATTGAAGGGAGATTAACGAATGAAAAAAGGAAATTTGCAACATACTGGCAGAACGATATAAGAGAGAATTCACCCCTAGAATAGATAATGAAGATAATGATATAGAAGTAAGGGAAGAAAATAGTGAATATTTAGCTGACATAGAAATTAATGAAGCTGATATTGTGCAGGCAATTAATGAAATTAAAAATGGAGCTGCTGCAGGGCCGGATGGAGTCCCTGCTATTTTGTTAAAGAAAGTAGTTCATTCTATCGCAAAGCCACTTGCAATATTATTAAGACAAAGTGTAGATACAGGCAAGATTTATGATGAGCACAAATTAGCATATATCACCCCTACTTTCAAAAGTGGATCAAGACTAGAGGCAAGTAATTATAGGCCTGTGAGTCTAACATCACATATTATGAAAGTGTATGAAAGGGTAATGAAGAAAAATATTATGAAACATTTAATAAAAAATAATTTGTTTAATATAGGACAACATGGTTTCGTACCCGGAAAAAGTACACAAACCCAACTGTTAGTCCACCGTGAGAACATATTCAAAAATATGAAAAGCGGAAATGAAACAGATGTGGTTTATTTAGACTTTGCAAAAGCTTTTGACAAAGTAGACCATAATATATTAGCAAAGAAAATTAGAAAACACAATATCGTAGATAAAGTAGGAAGATGGTTAAAAGAATTTTTACACAACAGAAAACAGATAGTTATTGCAAACGATGAGAAATCGGATGAAACCAAGGTAATATCCGGTGTGCCACAAGGTACGGTGCTAGCTGCAATATTGTTTGTTATTATGATTGAAGACATAGACAGTAATGTTAAGGATTCGGTAGTGAGTAGTTTCGCTGATGACACAAGAATAAGTAGAGAAATTACTTGTGATGAAGATAGGAACGCTCTACAAAGAGACCTTAACAAAGTATATGATTGGGCAGAGGTAAATAGGATGGTATTTAACTCTGATAAATTTGAATCAATAAATTATGGAGATAGAGAAGGAAAGCTATATGCATATAGGGGACCTTAAATAATGGAGACAATTCACAAATAAGGAAGCAGTTAAAGACCTTGGTGTGATGATGAATAGGAACATGTTATGCAATGATCAAATAGCAATTCTGTTGGCAAAATGTAAAGCAAAAATGGGAATGTTGTTACGGCACTTCAAAACAAGAAAAGCTGAACACATGATTATGCTTTATAAAACATATGTTCGTAGTCCACTTGAATATTGCAATATGATATGGTACCCCACACTATCAAAAGGATATTGCACAAATAGAGAGTGTACAAAAGGTCCTTTACAGCTAGAATAGAAGAAGTTAAGGACCTAGACTACTGGGAAAGACTACAATCCTTAAAATTATATAGTCTAGAAAGGAGAAGAGAACGCTACATGATAATTCAGGAATGGAAACAGATAGAAGGAATAACAGAAAATATCATGGAACTAAAAATATCAGAAAGAGCAAGCGAGGTAGATTAATAGTGCCCAAAACTATACCAGGAAAAATAAGGAAAGCACACAGGACATTAATCCACTACGCACCAGCATCGATAATGCAGCGTCTATTCAATGCGTTGCCAGCTCATCTGAGGAATATATCAGGAGTGAGCGTAGATGTGTTTAAGAATAAGCTCGACAAATATCTAAACTGCATCCCAGACCATCCAAGATTGGAAGATGCAAAATATACCGGAAGATGTACTAGCAACTCTCTGGTAGACATTAGAGGCGCCTCACACTGAGGGACCTGGGGCAACCCGAACGAACTGTAAGGTCTGTAAGGTCTGTAAGGTAAGGTAAGGTAAGGTCTCTCTCTAATGGCTATGCATGAACTAACCTTTCACCACCGCCAAAGGAGAATTATGAAGTAGAAAATAAACATTGCAAATCATTTTGCATGCAAATTGCACCATCCCTCAAAGCAAACACGAGCCCGCCAGCTTCCATATGTTTACAAACAGCGCTTCAACCACGTGTTTGTCTCCCCGTGTTTATCTACGATTTTTCGCGAGGAAATTGGCTGCTAATTATTTAGTTTTAACTTTTATTACAATTCTACAAAGGCGGGAGAGTATTGGCACACTGGTTTTGGTCATAAAGCTTGTAATGTTTGACGGATACAGGAAGTTCTAGCCGATATTTTTGGGGTATTTTCATATTTTCTGCCAAATTTATGTATTTAGGTAGGCACTATTCAAAAGGTGCGTCCTGAGAGGAATGTTAAATTCATTAAATTAACCTTTTTAACAGGATTGTAATGTTTGACGGGTACAGGATGTTCTAGCAGATATTTTTGGGGTATTTTCATATTTTCTGCCAAATTTATGTATTTAGGTAGGCACTATTCAAAAGGTGCGTCTTGAGAGGAATGTTAAATTCATTAAATTAACCTTTTTAACAGGATTGTACTGTTTGACGGATACAGGAAGTTCTAGCTGATATTTTTTGGGTATTTTCATATTTTCTGCCAAATTTATGTATTTTGATAAGCACAATTCAAAAGGTGCGTCTTGAGAGGAATGTTAAATTCATTAAATTAACCTTTTTAACAAGTGTACTGTTTGACGGATAAAGGAAATTCTAGCTGATATTTTTTGTGGTATTTTCATATCTTTGCCAAATGTATGTATTATGGTAGGCACTATTCAAAAAGTACGTCTGAAGAGCAATATTAAATTCATTAAATTAACCTTTTTAACAAGATTGCAATGTTTGACGGATAAAGGAAATTCTAGCAGATATTTTTAGGGGTATTTTCATATCTTTGCCAAATTCATGTATTTTGGTAGGCACTATTCAAAAGGTACGTCTTGAGAGGATTGTTAAATTCTTTCAATTAACATTTCTAACATGGTGATGAGAATAATAGCGACCTAGTTTCCTAATTAGCGACCCTGGCACTGAACTCTTGGTTGGCACTGCCTCGTCAAGGGGTAGGGTCGTCAGTGCGCCGAAAAGCGGTGCACCGTAGGCAATGCTATAGCCAAATAATAGACATCATTTTAATTTGTATTAAAGTCCACACTTTTTAACTGCACCAAAATCGCCACCTCTCCCCCCTCCCACCCCCCTACCCTTAAAACCTCCCCCCCTCCCCCACCCCCAACAAACCCCCCTCTCCCCGCAAGTTGTTAAAAGCGTCGACATTAGCTGCCGACAGCCTTTCCAAAGCAGACCTTTTGCTAATGACTGGCTGCGTATTTTCGACAAGTAACGGTTCGACATTTTAATTGGAAAATAAGGTGTTTGTCGACACTTGGGAAATAAAAAGTATTTTTCGACATTTCCTTTGGAAAATAAAAGTATTTTTCGACATTTTCTTTGGAGAATAAAAATACTTTTTGACATTTTCTTCGGAAGATAAAAAGTATTTTTCGAAATTTTCTTCGGAAGATAAAAAGTATTTTTCGACATTTTCTTCGGAAGATAAAAAGTATTTTTCGACATTTTCTTGAGGGAATAAAAATATTTTTCGACATTTTCTTTGAAAAGAAAAGTTTTTTTTTCGAAATTTTCTTGGGAGAAAAACAATACATTTCGATATTTTCTTGGAAAAATAAAAAGTATTTTTCAACATTTTCTTGGGCGAATAACAATATATTTGGATATTTTCTTGAGCTAATAACAATATATTTCTACATTTTCTTGGAAGAATTAAAATATACTTCAATATTTTTCCCGGGAAAATAAAATAAAATCGACATTTTCCCGGAAAAAAAAAAATGTCCGACATTTTCCCGGGAAAATAAAAATGAAATTCGACATTTTATCGGGAAAATAACAAATGTTCGACATTCTCCCGGGAAAATGAAGAAAGAAAATTGGTCGACAATGATCTAACTGAACTTCCATCAAAGCCGAACAATACTATATTTTTCACAGTTAAAAAAAAAAAAAAAAAAAAAAAAAAAAAGTATCTTTCAATAGAAAAACTTTAATAATATCAGATTCCCTTCCCAGAATGCATCAGCAGAAAGGTATCATCTATATAACCTTATAATTCTTCGGATCTGTTCCTAAAAATAAAGATATTTCAAGAAATATAGCAAAAACACTCTATATAACCTTAATTCTTTGGATCTGTTCCTAAAAATAAAGATATTTCAAGAAATATAGCAAAAACACTCCAGTCACAAAGGAAACTAAGAGGACATTTCAAATAAACACCGATTCAATCTAGCTTGAACACCACCAGAGAGAGAGAGAGAGAGAGAGAGAGAGAGAGAGTAACATGTCTTCAATAGGAACTTATATTACGTACTGGTCTAAAAATCGCAATATTTCTTAATATCCTCAACTGGAGAGAGAGAGAGAGAGAGAGAGAGAGAGAGAGAGAGAGAGAGAGAGAGAGAACTATCTCTCTCTTTAATAAACCTTTATATATCAGCCTTACGGATCACAAGTACCTACTGGTCTAAAAACTGCAATATGTCTCAGATTCCTTACAGAGGAATTTCTTCAACACTGAATCACTGAATCATCTGAGATTCGTTCGTCACAAAAGGCACTAGACCAGTTTCAGGGATGCAGCTGCTAGTCCCATGACCTTCTGAACCAACGGTTATAAACAGGGGGTATCCATACCCCTTTTGGGGGTATGACACTTGATCTCCGGATTTTGGATATATTTGATTTTAATGCGTCAGTGTAGACATAGGGAAATTTTGTAAATAAGTAACTATGTTTCATCTATAATTGCTTTTGATTTTCTTGTATGTTCTATTCCCAGCTATTCATACCTAAAGTATGTATTGAACTTAAGTATATAAAGTAACATTTTCAACAAATAGGACTCAATAGTTATTCATACCTAAGGTATGTATTAAACTAAGTACGTATATTAAGTTATACTGTCAACAAATAGGATTAAGTATTTTAAGGAATAAGTGAAAATCTGCGAGTGTAAAATAAATAAAATAATAAAATAATAATAATAATAATAATAATAATAATAATAATAATAATCATTTGTTCAAAAAAGGGGAATATCTTCCACACTCTCTTCTCTCTCTCTCTCTCTCTCTCTCTCTCTCTCCATCAGGAAGATACTCCATTGAATGGGAACCTTTCATCGTATGCAAAGCTTTATTGCGATGTATGAATAGATACCATATTTCTCTCTCTCTCTCTCTCTCTCTCTCTCTCTCTCTCTCTCCTCTCTTTCGTCTGTCTGTCTATGTCTGTCAGTCACGCAGCACGCACAGACGCACTGATTTCTTGTCTTCCTCCTGTCTGTGTTTTGTCTGGCACGCCTTTCTTAACCCACCCATATGCAGCCTGGCCTCAATAAACATAACGCCTCTTAAAAAAAAAAAAAAAAAAAAAAAAACCCTATACGAGACACAAAGGGAACACGGAAGACGGTAAAGACTCACACCGCCCAACTCGTTACAATGACGTGGTCCAGCGGTTAGACTCGGTTAAATTCCGACGGGAGTCATTTCACAAAAGTCAGTGAGTGGATATATGCTAATTTGTAATTGCGGGGAATAATAATTACCGTTCCTCATTCAGCGGTAATTAGGCGGAATTATTCATCTCGGTGGTAACTGAATTGAATGATTGTTAATTAATTCAGCGTGTATGTATGTATGTCTGTATGTATGTATGCATATGTGTGTGTTTATACATATATACATAATGAAGTTTAATTTCAACATCAAAAACGCACTGTACCCCAAATCAGGAAAAACAAAATCAAGATAAAAATATTAAAATCAAACGATTGAAGGAAACGCCAAAAGAGCAGGCAGAGAGAGAGAGAGAGAGAGAGAGAGAGAGAGAGAGAGAGAGAGGAAAGGTCACTGCGGAACCTTGGTTAGGATGTCAACAGTCTTCCAGGAACCGTAGGACCCACTTAGGACATTTCAAGAAGAAGAAGAATTGTATAATATATATATATATATATATATATATATAGATATATATATATATATATATATATATATATATATGTGTGTGTGTGTGTGTGTGGTGTGTGTGTGTGTGACACTCTCCTCCCCAGGGAGTGTCTTCGGTTGCGATCCCTAAGCTTGTTAATGGTGTATACTAGAATTACCATTCATCATTTCTTGTTTCTTTTTGAATTGGTGGAAACCAAAAAATAAAACTTCCATTAAATCATTCTTGAATTCATCCCCATTTTTCGTCAGTTAACCAGAGTTTATTCATCCTTTCCATTATTCAAATTCATTTTATCCATCCTTGAATATATTCTCATTTTTCGTCAGTTAAGAAAAGTTTATGCATCTTTTCCATTATTCCTCTAATAAAGCTCTTTTTTTTTTTTTTTTAATCAAACATGGTTGCCTTAATGCCAATTCCCAACAACCCCATCCCTCTACCATCTCCCTCCGCCCCCCCTCCCCCCGTGGGGGCAAATAACTTTTACCTCCCAATCATCACCCCGAGTTAAAATATTACTTTTATTCGATAATAATCGCCCACCAACTTTATTTGAACTTCCTTCGTCTCCAATTACGTCCATTTTGCCAGACTCGCGACCCCGCATCAAGCCTCCATAAAGAAGGACTTCACTCCAAGTCCGGGAAGACTCTATCCGGACTTGGTCAGTCGTCGGAAGTCCTGCTGCTGGACTTTGTGGACTTGGGTCGTCCGGTATAGTTTGTCTAGAGTTGGCCAGAGAATCTGCATCAGTATCGTTTGGACTTGGAGCTGGGGAAAATCTTGTTGGACTTGTCCCACTGGAAGAACAGAAGTCTCTTTTAGGACTTGTCTCTCTGAAAGATGTCCATTTGGACTTGTCTCTCTGGAACAAGAGGACTATTTGGACTTGTCTCTCTGAAACAAGAAGTCTATTTGGACTTGTCTTTCTGGAACAAGAAGACTATTTGGACTTGTCTCTCTGGAACAAGAAGTCTATTTGGACTTGTCTTTCTGGAACAAGAAGACTATTTGGACTTGTCTCTCTGGAACAAGAAGTCTATTTGGACTTGTCTCTCTGGAACAAGAAGTCTATTTGGACTTGTCCTTCTCTGGTTAACAAGAAGCCGATTTGGACTTGGTTCTCTCGGGAACAAGCAGAAATCTTTTTGGAACTTGTCTCTCTGGAACAAGATCTATTTGGACTTGTCTCTCTGGAACAGGAGAATCTTTTTTTTTTTTGGACCCCTTGTCTCTCTGGAACAAGAAGTCTATTTGGACTTGTCTCTCTGGAACAAGGAGATCTTTTTGGACTTGTCTCTCTGGAACAAGAGGACTTTTTGGACTTGTCTCTCTGGAACAAGAGGACTTTTTGGACTTGTCTCTCTGGAACAAGAAGTCTATTTGGACTTGTCTCTCTGGAACAAGGGCGGAGTCTTTTTTGGACTTTTTGACTTGTCTCTCTGGAACAAGAGACTTTTTGGACTTGTCTCTCTGGAACAAGAAGTCTATTTTGGCCCTTGTCTCTCTGGAACAAAGGACTTTTTTAGGACTTGTCTCTCTGGAACAAGAAGACTTTTTGGACTTGTCTCTCTGGAACAAGAAGACTATTTGACTTGTTCTCTCTGGAACAAGAAGCTATTTGACTTTGTCTCTCTGAACAAGAAGTATTTTGGACTTGTTCTCTCTGGAACAAGAAGTCTAGGACTTTTTGGACTTGTTCTCTCTGGAACCCGAATCTATTTGGACTTGTCTCTCTGGAACAAGAAGTCTATTTGGACTTGTCTCTCTGGAACAAGAAGTCTATTTGGACTTGTCTCTCTGGAACAAGAAGTCTATTTGGACTTGTCTCTCTGGAACAAGAAGTCTATTTGGACTTGTCTCTCTGGAACAAGAAGACTATTTGGACTTGTCTCTCTGGAACAAGAAGTCTATTTGGACTTGTCTCTCTGGAACAAGGAGATCTTTTTGGACTTGTCTCTCTGGAACAAGAGTCTATTTGACTTGTCTCTCTGGAACAACAAAAGACTATTTGGACTTGTCTTCTCTGAGAAGTCTATTTTTGGACTTGTCTCTCTGGAAAAACAGATTTCCTGGACTTTTCTCTCTGGAACAAGGAGATCTTTTTGGACTGAACTTATCTCTCTGGAACAAGAAGACTATTTGGACTTTCTCTCTGGAACGAAGAAGGAACTATTTGGACTTGTCTCTCTGGAACAAGAAGTCTATTTGGACTTGTCTCTCTGGAACAAGGAGATCTTTTTGGACTTGTCTCTCTGGAACAAGAAGTCTATTTGGACTTGTCTCTCTGGAACAAGAAGACTATTTGGACTTGTCTCTCTGGAACAAGAAGTCTATTTGGACTTGTCTCTCTTTGGACCAAGAGGATCTTGTTCCAGAGAACAAGTCTCTCTGGAACAAGGAAGTCTAATTTGGAACTTGTCTCTCTGGAACAAGAAACTATTTGGACTTGTCTCTCTTTGGAACAAGAAGGACTATTTTTGGCTTGTCTCTCTGGAACAAGAAGGAACTAATTTGGAACTTGTCTCTCTAAACAAGAAGGACTATTTTGGACTTGTCTCTCTGGAACAAGAAGGTCTATTTGGAACTTGGTCTCTCTGGAACAAGGAAAGCTAATTTGCCTTGTCTCTCTGAACAAGAATTCTATTTGGACTTGTCCCTTTTCTTTGGGAACAAGAAGGTCTATTGGCCTTGTCTCTCTTGAAACAAAAGACTATTTGGCTGTCTCTCGGTAACAAGAAGTCTATTTTGGAACTTGTCTCCTCTGGAACAAAGAGAATTCTTTTTTGGAACTTGTCTCTCTGGGAACAATAGACGATTTGGACTTGTCTCTCTGGAACAAGAAGGAACAATTTGGAACTTGTCTCAACTGGAACAAGAAGTCATTTGGACTTGTCTCTCTGAACAAGAAGGTCTTTTGGACTTGTCTGCTCTGGAACAAGAAGTTCTTTTGGCTTGTCTCTCTGAACAAAGAGATCTTTTTGGAACGTTGTCTCTCTGGAACAAGGGAATCTATTTGAACTTGTCTTCTGGAACGAAGTCCTATTTTGGACTTGGTCTCTCTGGAACAAGAAGTCTAATTTGGACTTGTCCCTCTCTTGAACAGAATGTCTATTTGGGACTTGTTCTCCTCTGGAAACAAAGAGAACCTTTTTTGGACTTGTCTCTCTGGAACACAAGAAGTCAATTTGGACTTGTCCTCTCTTGGAACCAAGGAAGACTATTTTGGACCTTGTCTCTCTGGAACAAGAAGTCTATTTGGACTTGTCTCTCTTGGAACAAGAAGGAACTAATTTTTGGAACTTGTCTCTCTGGACAAGAATCGTTTAGGACTAATTGTTTCTCTGGAACAAGAAGTCTATGTGGACTTGTCTATCTGGAACAAGAAGACCTATTCGGACTTGTCTCTCTCGGAACAAGAAGTCTATTTGGACTTGTCTTTCTGGAACAAGAAGTCTATTTTGGACTTGTATCTCTGAACAAGAAGACTATTGGGATTGTCTCTATTGGAACAAGAAGTCATTTGGACTGTTATTCTGGGAACAAAGAGATCTTTTTGGACTTGTCTCTCGGAACAAGAAGATATTTGGACTGTCTCTCTGGAACAAGAAGACAATTGGATGTCTCTCTGGCAAACAAGAAGTCTCTTGGACTTGTCTCTCTGGAACAAGAAGTTATTCGGATGGTCTCTCTGGAACAAGAAGTGCTAATTGGAACTTGTCCCTGGAACAAAGAGATCTTTTTGGACTTGTCTTCTCTGGAAACAAGAAAGTCTAATTGACTTGTCTCTCTTTTTGGAACAAGGAAGTCTATTGATCTCGGTTCTATCTGGAAACCAAGAAGTCTATTTGGGACTGGTTCTCTTTTGGAACAAGAAGGCTATTTGGACTTGTCTCTCTGGAACAAAGAGATCTTTTTGGGAACCTTAACTTGTCTCTCTGGAAAGGAAGTTATTTGGACTTGTCTCTCGGAACAAGAAGACTATTGGGACTTGGTAACTCTCTGAAACAAGAAAGGTTCTATTTGGACTCGTCTCTCTGGAACAAGAAGACTATTTGGACTTGTCTCTCTGGAACAAGAAATCGTTTAGGACTTGTTTCTCTGAAAGAAAAGTCTATTTGGACTTGTCTCTCTGGAACAAGAAGTCTATTTGGACTTGTCTCACTCGAAGCAGTCTGACTGGACTTATTCGCTGGAAGGATGATTCTTTCTGGATCTCTTTGCTGGACGATGAAATCTGCCAGGACTTGTTTAGGTCAGAGGAAGCCTTTCTGGACTTGCTCGCCAAAAGAAGTCTTTCTGGACTTGTTCGCCAAAAGAAATCTTTCTGGACTTGCTCGCCATAAGAAGTCCTTCTGGACTTGCTCGCCAAAAGAAGTCTTTCTGGACTTGCTCGCCGGAAAAAGCCTTGTGGGACTTATTCACTGTAAAAAGCCCTCGGAATTTGTTCTCCAAAAGAAGACTTCCTCCTCTTGTTCCGCTGGAAGAATCAGTCCACCTGGAATTGTTATCCAGAAAAATAATCTTTTCCTGAACTTGTTCTCCTGGAAAAGCCCTACTGGACCAGTTCTCTAGCCAGAATTTGTCCAGATCTCTCCGATGGAGAGAGAGAGAGAGAGAGAGAGAGAGAGAGAGAGAGAGAGAGAGGCAATACTAATGGCGCGCGTCATAAAGCTGATTACTGGCAAGAAATCCGTGTCTTTTAAGTTCATTTCCCTGGAAACCGCAAAGCTGGAAGGGGGATGAGGGCTGGGGGTGGGTCTTCCCATACCTCTGGAAGAGGGGGAGGGAGGGTATATGGACGGGAGAGGGTAGGGGCAGGAAGAAGGGAGAAAAGGTCCTGGAAAGCGGGTATAAAGAAGCTTTTTGAGTCTGGGGAAATTTATGTAGTCTTGGCACAGTTGAGGAACGACACCCGTATCTCCCCTCCCCCCCACCGTCCCCAACCCCTTATTTCACCCCCTCCCCTCCCCTACAAATCCCCCTTCCTCTACTCCCTCCCCAAGGTTCTAAACTCGATCCACACACCACACACACACACACACCTACAGGCGTCGCCGCCTCTTCTTTTTCTAGTTCCAGGTTCCAGAATTCGTTCGCGGCGCCGACTGCGATTTGCGCAGCGCTGGAAAAGGCGACAACTAAAGATATATATCATATATATCATATACAGTCACGCTTTCTTTACAAATAGCAGATTTTCCAGGAAATGCTGGAATTCGAATGCAAGGTTTTTTCAACACCTGGAATGTTTACTAGTTTAACAACGAGCAGTTCTGCCATATCTGGTAATATTTTTTGTATATATATATATATATATATATATATATATATATATATATATATATATATATATACCTATGTATATATATATATATATATATATATATATATATATATATATATAGAGAGAGAGAGAGAGAGAGAGAGAGATGACCGTATATATGACTTGATAAGTTTCCAGTGCCTTCGGCCTCCTTATAAACTCAACAATCAGATTTAAAAGTTGACTAAAGGCCAAGAGAGAGAGAGAGAGAGAGAGAGAGAGAGAGAGAGAGAGAGAGATAGGGGGGGGGCGGTTTACAACGAATGAGGTTTTTGTAAAATCGTAATTTTGAATGGTTAGGTGATAAGGCAATGAGAAAATAGTTACTGAGAGAGAGAGAGAGAGAGAGAGAGAGAGAGAGAGAGAGAGAGAGAGAGAGAGAGAGGGCAGTTTACGACGAATGAGGTTTTTATAAAATCGTAAATTTGAATGGTTGGGTGGTAAGAAAAGAAAAAGAAAATGAGAGAGAGAGAGAGAGAGAGAGAGAGAGAGAGAGAGAGAGAGAGAGAGAGAATATATATATATATGTTTACAACGTGGGTCTGAAGTTTAAGAGAAATAAAAATGTAATATTGAAACTCAAAGTAATAAAAAAAATGTAAATAAAAACTCAAATTTTCTATAAAAAAGAACAAAAAGAAAAAAAACCCCTCAAATTTGTCAGAACCTATAAAGCAGCGAACTTCTCTTAATTAGGGGCAAAGTTCACAAAGAAGTTTTTTTTTCTTTCTCTCTCTATTTGCCAAGCAATTTGCTTTCCGCAAGTTTTTTCCTTGGGGGGGGGGGGGGGGGGCAAATGGGAGGGAAGTTCGTTCCCCCTCTCATCGGATCGATCCCCGAGCCTGAATAGGAGGAATGTGGCATAGTTTTTTTTTTTTTTTTATTCTGTACTAAGGTTGCAAGTCGACTTTTATAGGGAGAAGCTATGTGTGTGTGTGTGTGTGTGTGAGAGAGAGAGAGAGAGAGAGAGAGAGAGAGAGAGATACTAACTCTTTCTCTCTCAGTGTGTGTGCAACCATTTTTCATTTTCCTGCTACCTAACCCATACGGATTCACAATTTCACGAATACCTCATTTGTCATAAATAACTCCCCCCACCCTCTCTCTCTCTCTCTCTCTCTCTCTCTCTCTCTCTCTCTCTCTCCTGTCCTTCTTCTTCTTCTTCTTCTCTGAGATGAAAAAATGGAGGCGATAACGCAAGCATCGTTCTCAATTCCTCCCTCGTCCATCAATGTACGTCGTCCGTGAAAGCAGTTTGCGATGACCATCGTAACCTGTCCAGTGCAGTAATGGCCGAAGGTCTTACAAATGCCCCTGCCACTGACAATTTGACAGGAGGAGCAGGAGGAGGAGGAGGAGGAAGGGTAGGGCAAAGATTATGAATGAAAACCCAGAAACGCTTCCCTATCGAATTCCTCCTCCTCCTCCTCCTCCCTCATTCATAAATCATAGGCCCCTACAAACGGTTTCCGGGAATTCTGCGACGCTGGGAATGATCGTGATTCCCGATGCGTTGGGGGGGGCGGGTTTCGG
>NC_087214.1:73328148-73330648 GCF_015104395.2 Macrobrachium nipponense
CTCTCTCTCTCTCTCTCTCTCTCCTTGAGAAACCGGAGACTTTCCATAATCTCCAGAGGGTCTTTGTTTCACAGCAGGTAAGAGAGTCGAGCCTGTGACCGGAACTAACCTAAGCTACGACAATAAAAGAAAAATATATATATTATATATATATATATATATAATATATATATATATATATATTATATATATATATATACACTTAATTATAAGGAAAACAAGCCATTGCTTTAATCACTCTTGGTTAAGATTACGTGTTCATCGCCTTGTATAATCTTGAAGACTCAATTTATGTCGTTTTCAGTTTTAAAAAAATATTTTTTTTAAGTTTTTTGTGTTGTTCTTGGACAATTCTGTATAAATTTTTAACCGAGTTTGTATTTATATCTCATAAAAATATATGTATATATACATACATATATTAAATATATAATATATATATATATATATAGATATATAGATATATATAAACATCCCACAACACTTATGCAAATAAAGATTCCCACAATTCCAAGAACCGTAAAGTAAAAATAAAAAAAAAATAATAAAAAAACCGCGCAAAGTTTCAGGAAAAAAAAAAACTACATCTGGCAAAGACTTTTGGGGGATGTTGTCCAACCACCTCCCTTCAGAAAAGTGGGGGGAAGGGGAGAGTGGGGGGGGAGGGACAAAATTGGCCCATTCCGGAAGAGACCGACGAAAGAAGAGGAGGTGTTAACTGGATAATAAGTAGAGTTTCTTGTCGCAGGAGACTCCGCGCTCAATACAGGAGGTCGTTTTTGGGGAGGTTGAATTAATTCCTATTTTTAAACCCCTCTTAATGAGGGTGCGGGCTGAGAGCAAGAGAGAGAGAGAGAGAGAGAGAAAGAGGAGAGAGAGAGAGAGAGAGAGAGAGAGGGTGGGTGGGGTGGCAGGGCTGGTTGTCTTGCTGAGAGAGGAATGAGTGTTTAAGATGTGAAAATGTGAAAAACTTCATTGCGGGGACGAATTAGATATGGTCTTTTTCTTCAGATTCTTCGATCATATATAAACATATATTCACACGTGCGCGTGCGCACACAAACACGAACACACACACACACACACACACACACACACACATATATATATATATATATATATATATATTATATATATATATATATATATATATATATATATGATAATAAACAGGTAAGTCGTAACTTATTCAATGTTTATGTCAAATAATCTTTCAAAAATTATTATAAGGCATAATAATATTCTTCATATTCAATGCACATCTTACGTCTTCAGGTGCTGGATAGAACCAAAGCAGATCCTGGAAAGAATTTCCACCGGCAGCAGCCAACTGAAAACGGACTGGAACAGAGAGATCCTGGAAAAGTAATCAGAACCGTCCGCTGGAACGGACTAGAACAGAATTCCTGCAGAACTGATCGAAAGTCGACCCCGGAACGGACTGGAACAGATAGATCTTGGAGAAGTAATCAGAAGTCTCCGCTGGAATGGACTGGAACAGATAGATCTTGGAGAAGTAATCAGAAGTCTCCGCTGGAACGGACTGGAACAGAAAATCTCGGAGAAGTAATCAGAAGTCTCCGCTAGAACGGACTGGAACAGGTAATCTTGGAGAAGTAATCAGAAGTCTCCGCTGGAACGGACTGGAACAGAGATCCTGGAAAAGTACTCAAGAACCTCGGCTGAAATGGACTGAAATAGAGATCCTAAAAAAGTAATCAAAACCCGTCCCTGGAACGGACTGGAACAGAGAGGTCCTGGAAAAGTAATCAGAAACCTCCACTGAAACGGACAGGGGCAGAGATATCATGGAAGAGTGAACGGATTGGAACAGAGAGATCCTGGAAAAGTGATCAGAAGCCTCCACTGGAACGAACTACGACTGAGAACATGGAAAAGTGATCAGAAGCCTCCGCTGGCACGGACTGGAATGGAGAGATCCTAGAAAAAATATCAAAAGCCAACCCTGGAACGAACTGGAACAGGGCGATCCTGGAAAAGTAATCAGAAACCTCCAGTGGAACGGACTAGAACAGAATTCCTGGAAACGTGGTCAAAAGTCGACCCCTGAATGGACTGGAAGGGAGAGATCCTGGAAAAGTAGTCAGAAGCCTCCGCTCGAACGAACTACAACAAAAATCCTGGAAAAGTGATCAGAAGCCTCCACAGGAACGAACTACAACAGAGTTCCTGGAAAAGTAATCGGAAGCCCCCGCTGGAATGAACTATAACAAAAATCCTGGAAAAGTGATCAGAAGCCTCCACTGGAACGAACTACAACAGAGATCCTGGAAAAGTAATCAAAAGCCCCCGCTGGAATGAACTGCAACAAAAATCCTGGAAAAGGGATCGGAAGCCTCCACTAGAACGAACTACAACAGAGATCCTGGAAAAGTAATTGGAAGCCCCCGCTGGAATGAACCACAACAGAGATCCTGGAGAAGTAATCAGAAGCCTTCGCTGGAACGAACCGCAACAAAAATCCTGGAAAAGTGATCAG
>NC_087214.1:73342481-73344981 GCF_015104395.2 Macrobrachium nipponense
GGGAGAGAGAGGGAGAGAGAGAGAGAGAATTTTGCATATGTGAACGTCATCATGAATCAAAATGATAAACGAAAATAAATATATTTCTTTAGATTTTACAGAGAGAGAGAGAGAGAGAGAGGGAGAGAGAATTTTTTTTTTTAATTCAGAAAATCACCTTACTACCAAATTGAAGATCCTTGAAAAAATCAATGAGTTAGCTTCTTCCTTTCCTTTCCTTTCCTTATCTCTCTCTCTCTCTCTCTCTCTCTCTCTCTCTCTCTCTCTCTCTCTCTCAGGCATCCCGATGTTTGGCCATCCCGTTGTTAACCTGGTGTCGTCTCCATCCTGAGATGTATACCAATCCTATAGGATTGGGTGCCGTCAGTTAAAGTCTTCCGAGTGACCGCGCCTGCCGGTCGCTTTAATTGACGTGTATGGGATCTCAGTGGATTTGGAAGATTGCCTGTAGTCCATGGAGTCTCTCTCTCTCTCTCTCTCTCTCTCTCTCTCTCTCTCTCTCTCTCTCTCTCTCTCTCCATGTAATCATCTCCAATGTAAGGGCCCTTTAATATCGAATGTTTAAGGGCCGATATTCGGGGAGTGATGAAAGATATTCGGATTTTAGAAAGATCTCTCTCTCTCTCTCTCTCTCTCTCTCTCTCTCTCTCTCTCTCTCTCTCTCTGTGGGTTAAGTAATGACGGGTGGAAACCGGCTCTCATTTCTTCCATCCCTATTTCCCTCTTCCTTTGGGAATTAGTGTGAAGGGAATTCAATTATGCCCGTTAATGGTTAATGGACGTCTGGTAAATCCATTTCAAGATTTCAATAATGCATCTGCTGTCTGGCTGAAGCTGAGGATGAGAGAGAGAGAGAGAGAGAGAGAGAGAGAGAGATTCCAAAAAAAATTTTGATAATCGTATGACTCCCAAATTGAAGACCCTTGAAAACTCAATGGTTATCTAAATGGAGAGAGAGAGAGACAGACGCAGACAGACAGACAGACAGACAGACTACAACCCTGAATCTCTATCCTGAATAGAGAGAAAGGGAGAATAACCTCGAATCTCTATCTTTGAGAGAGAGAGAGAGAGAGAGAGAGAGGACGAATAACCGCGAATCTCTATCTTTGAGAGAGAGAGAGAGAGAGAGAGAGAGAACAACCCTGAATCTCTATCATGAAGAGAGAGAGAGAGAGAGAGTCAAGTCTTATCTAGCGTTTTTTACTTTCATCTCATCTCCTCCGGAGTCTGGGGAGGTTATCAGTGACGACAGCTGATGTGAACGTTTATGTCAAAACAAAAAGAAGGCAGAGAGGCGTTTCCCTGTTTTAATTTCTTCTTCTTCTTCTTCTTCTTTTTCTTCTGCTTCTTCTTCTTCTTCTTCTTATTATTATTATTATTATTATTATTGTTATTATTCATTTTCCTTCTGTGAGTTCTTTGAAAAAATGGTGTTTGTGACTCACTGCAGTTGATTAAAAATGTCAGGAAATCTACAGATCTCTTGTTTTTATTTATATTTATATATATAGATTTTATATTTTATTATACATATTTTATATATACGTATACATACTATCTGTTATATATATTTATGTAATACATAAATATACTTATATATACAGTATATAAATATATATATATACTACACACACACACACACCACACATATAGTATATATTATATATATATATATATATATATATATATATATATATCATCACGCGCGCACACACACATATATAGAATATATATATATATATATATATATATTATATATATATATATTATTATATAGATATATATATATTATCATATACATACACACACACACGCACACACACATGCACCGCACATCGCTCACCCATGGTATTACAACTGCAAGATGGTGCACAGGAGCTGCCTTTATGTTATATTTCATCAAAAGGAAACTGGCTTGCTCCTGGAAATGATTAATTTCGGAGGTAATGGACCAGGACTACCACCCTCCACCCCCCCCCCTCCCCCCCCCCCTCTTCTTTTACGCCACACCCTCCCCCTTTCTCCTAGAGGGGGGGGGGGGTTGGGGGGGGGGAGGGGATGGTTCTCTATCTCCTCCGCCGTGTGTGTTGTAACAGTTTTGGGATTCTTTAGGTGGGTGAAAATTAATCAGGTTTTGGGCCCGAAAGCAAACTTTTTGAAAGGGGGTGAGAGGGTTTGAGGGTGAGGGGGTGGGAGGGTGAGGGAGAGGGAGGTTGGTGAGGGGGGGGTGGGGGGGGGCGAAATAGAATTGGTGGAGATTTCTTTGGTGTGTGGCAGATTCATTTTGCCTGTCTGTCTGTCTGAAGTGTCATTGTGTTCGTAATCTTGTAGCCGTTTGTATCTCTCTCTCTCTCTCTCTCTCTCTCTCTCTCTCTCTCTTCTCTCCTCTTCTCTCTTTTTTTTTAGAATTTAATCCACAAGCTATCTGCAAGAATTACCTTTTCGTTATAAATTACCTTATAGTATCAAGATTACATTTTGTGGCATTAAATTTACA
>NC_087214.1:73347481-73349981 GCF_015104395.2 Macrobrachium nipponense
ATTATTAATCAGAAGATGAAACCTATCCACATGGAAGTGCCTCAGCGGCGTGGTTGGTATGGTATTAGCGTCCTACCTCAGTGGTCTCGGGTTCAATTCTCGGCCATTCCATTGAGGAGTGAGAGATGTGTATTTCTGGTGATAGAAGTTCGCTATCGACGTGGTTCGGGAGTCACGTAAACCCGTTGGTCCCGTTGCTGAATAACCATACTGGTTCCATGCAATGTAAAAGCACCATACAAACGAACAAAACCTATCCACATGGAACAAGCCCATCAAATGGGCCACTGACTCGACACTCGAAAAGCTTCCAAAGTAGATACTAAGGTGTTCATTGGTTTGTTTGCTTGTTTGTATGGTGTTTTTACGTTGCATGGAACCAGTATGGTTATTCAGCAACGGCTTTATACGTGACTTCCGAACCACGTCGAGAGTGAACTTCTATCACCAGAAATACACATCTCTCACTCCTCAATGGAATGGCCGAGAATCGAACCCGCGACCACCGAGGTGAGAAGCAAACACCAAACCAACCACGCCACTGAGGCGCTTAGGTGCATTGGGAAGAAGTAAGAGAAGGTAAAGGGATATACAGAAAATATATATATATATATTAATCAGATAACAAATACATAAAAATAAAGTATTAAAATGCAAAGTAATAGCATTAGGGTAATAAATGCATAGCACCTATTCGTATATGTCGGTTTTGTACGAGAGTTACTCAATAGGTATCCGGGTTGTGGGTGTAGTTTCGTGCATTTTTAGACACTTGTCATTTTTGTTGTCTTATATTATACGGTATCGGTTAAACATTCCATTTTTTTTAAAGGAAAATTGCCCTCAAACCTCTCTCTCTCTCTCTCTCTCTCTCTCTCTCCCCTCCCTCCTCTACTCTCTCTCTCTCTCTCTCATCCTAATATATATATATAATATATATATATATATAGTATATATATGTATATATATATAATCTATTTAATATCTACATACATAACATATACAATACATAATATACATAACATAAACATACGCATAATACCTACAAACATATATGTTTTGCAACCTCACCTTCTGTCTCACTCACTCCTGGTGTACCAGACATACATACATACATACATACATACATACATACATACATACATACAGGCATCTATCACCTCCTTAGCGTGGTCCGTGGGGGACTTAAATATTCCTCCATTATGTAAATATTGTTTGCCACCCGGTGCATATGATATTGAGAAGCCTACTCTCTCTCTCTCTCTTCTCTCGTCTCTCATCTCTCATCTCTCTCTCTCTCTCTCTCTCTCTGTGGCCCCACGCTTCACGCATAAAACGTGACCCAAGGACTGACCACTATAAAGTCGAAGAATGTATTGGCCCTGAACGTTTAATAAACTCGATTTTTTATCTGTTGAAATGGCCACCCTCCTTATGTAAACGTTTGGGTCAAACGTCCCTGGCGAACGTAATGGTCTCTAATGTTTAATTAAATGATTTTATTCGTATCGTTCATATTAACCATTTCCCTGTGACGACATTCGTCCAATACCCAAGGGAAAACGTATTGCCCTTAAACGTTAGATAAACGTTTGTTATTATCCCGGAATGGTCCCTTTAGTAGGTGAACATTTCGGCCAAACGTCCCTTTTAAGCGCCTCATTGGCGTGGTTGGTATGGTCCTTGCTTGCCACCTCGGTGGCCGCGAGTTCGATTCTCGGGCATTCCACTGAGGTGTGAGAGATGTGTATTTCTGGTGATAGAAGTTCACTCTCGACGTGGTTCGGAAGTCACGTGAAGCCGTTGGTCCCGTTGCTGAATAATCAACTGGTTCCATGCAACGTAAAAACGCTATACAAACAAACAAACAAACGTATTGCCCTTAAATGTTTGATAAATATTTTTTTTTTAACCCGGAATGGTCCTTTCTTTATGTGAACTTCTCGGCCAAACGTCCCTTTTAAACGTGCTAGCCGTAGACGTTTAAAACAATTTATTGATCGGTTGCAATGACCCATCCATAGGTAGACGTTTCGGACCATCACTGGCAAACGTATTGGCCTTAAACGTTTAATAAAACAAATTCCTTATCTTGCAAATTGGCCATTTCCTTTTGTAAACATTCATCCAACATCACTTAAGAAGGGAGTCTAAAACCAGCTGTTGCGTGCTTTTGAGGGAGCTGAGATTCATCCCTGAAAAAAAAGATATACGTTTTCTGATTAAACCACTGTTTGGCCAAGGGGTAATTCAACGAATATGTATATTCCTGATGCTTCGTCCGACAAACGTATCTTGATTAAACCAACGTTTATACAGTTATTCATGAAAGAGACGGCCCTTAATTTCAACAAAGTTTGGGTATCTCTCATGAGAAACGTTGGGTGAAGGCGAGGTTATGCTTACGACAGACGTTTCGTTATGAAAATGTTTATCTAATGATTTTATCACGTTTGATTTCTGAGTCATTGGAAGAACGTTCTTTGATCTGTTCAACGTT
>NC_087214.1:73359981-73369981 GCF_015104395.2 Macrobrachium nipponense
AATTTGTAGAAATGTTGTTTTCTTGTGGTCGTAGATTCAACTGGCATGACAATAGATTACTTTAAAAAAGGGCTTATTAAAATATAACGTTGAAGGAATAGTCAGTATAGGTTATATACGTATACTTTGAAAGGGTGAGTTACAAGAGATTACTCTTAAAGGAAGAGTTAAGATAGGCTAATTGAAATGGGTAAGTTAAAGTAGATTAATTTATAAGTGTAAGTGAAAATAGTTTACTTTAAAAATAATAGTTAAAACAGATTACTTTAAAAGGCTTAGCTAAAGCAGATTACTTTAACCGGAATATTCGAATATTTAGAATTATATTTCAATATTAAATTTAGTTTCATTCCTGTGAGATAATATTTGGTGATTATGAAGGTCAGTTATACGTTTAGAAAACAATTTTGAATTTGATTTCATTCAATGAATTTAATTTTGTATATGGAAATGATTCAATTTGTACAAAATCTATTTTTATAGAAATAGAATTGTATATATATGTAAATATTTTTTTTTAGAATATTATATCTATATATATATCTATATATATATATATATAATATATATATATACTATATATATATATGAATAACTTGATCACGAAGTATATAAAACATGATGCTATGTATAAATAAAGGTTTTTTGCCACGAAGGAAAAAATGAAAAAGCGAGATAGTCGAGTACTTTCGGTCCTATTCGGACCCTTTACTGAGGCAGTTTGCCTCAGTAAAGGGTCCGAATAGGACCGAAAGTACTCGGCTATCTCGCTTTTTCATTTTTTCCTTCGTGGCAAAAAACCTTTATATATTATATATATATATATATATATCTATATATATATATAGAGAAAGATATATATACGACACATTACAGCAGCTTGGTTTCAATTCCTTAGAAAACAAAATTCAAAGAGTATTATTGAAATGGCTTGTAATTTTTTTAGATTTCTCTCTCTCTCTCTCTCTCTCTCTCTCTCTCTCTCTCTCTCTCTCTCAATTATGATTCTTCATCCAAAGGTCTTTAACACGAATTAAGAAAATCTACCTTGACATGGCTCCCACGGAGAGGAACCAGATAGAAGCCAATCTCTGCTAGAACTTTTATATAAGAGAGGAATCCTTGACGTAGCCGATCTTGGGAACCATCTGTTGCTTTGTCAAATCCTCAAGGGAATCTGTTTGAACTCGGTGAGAGATGTAGGGGCTTTAAAAGCCCGATAGAAATGTAAATGCCGGGCCTTTCCGGAGTTTATGTAGTGGGGGGGGGGGGGGGGGGGGGGGGGGAGGGGTGGCGTTTAGTTGGCTATGTCTTGATTGAATTCCTTCTTGCTATAGCTTAGGGGGAATAGTGTGTGATAGTGTGAGTTAGTTTGGAAATAATAATAATTAATAATAATACTTGATTGTGTTAAAAAAAATCGGGTGTGAAAATAGTACTTAATGATAATTATAATAATAATAATAAAAATCTCTTGATAGTGAGTGAATAGTACGTGTTACTCTGAAAGTGGTAATAATAATGATAATAGTAATAATAATGATAATAAATAGTACACGTGATCGTGTTAGTTATTGATGGTGCAGTAATAATAATAATAATAGATACTAAGTGATAGTGTGAAATTAATAAAAATAATACCTATTATTGTGAGTTATTGCGGAAATAGCGCTTAATATTAATAATAAATTGTACTTGATAGTGTGAGAATAGTATGTGTTACTGTGAAAATAGCACGTGATAGTGCAAGAATAGTACTTGATAGTGTGAAAATAGTAGATAGTATGAAAATGGTACTTGATACTACGAAAATAGTACTTGATAAAGTGAAAATAGTAATTGATAGTGTAAAAATTTTCTTTATAGTGTGAAAGTAGTGCGTGATACCATGAAAATAGTACTTGATATTGTGAAAATAGTAGATAGTATGAGAATAGTACTTGATAGTGTGAAAGTAGCACTTGATACTGCGAAAATAGTACTTGAATATGTTAAAATAGTAGATAGTATGAAAATAGTACTTGATAGTGTGAAAATAGTAGATAGTGTGAAAATACTACTTGATAGTGTGAAAGTAGTACGTGATGCTGCGAAAATAGTACTTGGTACTGCTAAAATAGTAATTGATAATGTGAAAATAGTAATTGATAGTATGAAAATAGTACGTGGCAATTTTTGCCTTTTTCAATCTGATATATTTTTGCAACATTCCATTTAGGGTGGGTAAGAAACGAAGTATAAATGCGGACAAAACACAAGAACAAAGAGGTTTAAGAATAATTTGCAATTGTCATCATTCTTAATGATATGAAAGATTACGTCGTAACGTGAGGAGAGCATTTGTACAAACCACATGGCAATGAATATGCAATCACGTCATGAGAATAGTCAATGCAAGGAGGGCAAAGAATGAAAAAAAGTATCTTGTAAGAATGTGTTAGCCATCATCTTAGAATGCGTGTGTGGAATCAACTAAGATTACGTGATTGCAGACTGTGGAATTATATGTGGATTAACTAAAGAATGTAGTATGTGGGATTGTGTAGGAATGTGTAAAATCAAATAAGATGTGTTTGGAATCAACCAAGAATAATATCAACAACAGGCAGCACGAGTAGGCTCAGAATAAAGTCGTAACATGTAACCATAACGTAGCATAGCTCACCAGTTATGCAGAACCCGATGTCCTATGGGACGCCTTTGAAAGTTCCTTGCTCAGGAAGGAACAGGTTCCTTCATGCACCCTTTTTTTTTAGTGGGGGGAGGTAGGGCGGGCTGGGGTGGTAAGATAATGGGATACCAACCTCGCTGTATCCCCCTCTGTTTCAAGGTCGTCCTGGTGAGTAAGCAGCGCGCAGGCGCGCGCGTGTTGTGTTCTGCTTGCTGGTATGGGCGCGATCGGTTGATCTCAATTGGGTTTTATTTATTTATTTTTTTTTTTTTGTATGCATGGGAATGTAGTGGGGCTGTTGGGCTTCTATACTTTATAGTATATATGTATGTATATCTATACATATGTACATATATATATAAATATATATATATATATATATATATATATATAATATATATATATATATATAATAAAATATATATGTATAATTCCTAACCCAGGCCACGGTTCGAACCCATGCCGAGAAGAAGCACTTATATCACTTGTAAATGCCCCTTCAAGTGCATTTAAGTGCAAGTTAGTCCCTAGAGTGTCTTCAGACGAGCCTCAACAGTCAACCAGCTCCCAAGTACGTGATTATAAAGGAGCTGAACTGAATATACCAATACACAGCATTCCAGTCCGCTGTGTAATCGATCCCAGGAACCTTTGTTCGATAATTACCTGCTGGACCATGGAACACTTTCTCTCTCTCTCTCTCTCTCTCTCTCTCTCTCTCTACTCTCTCTCGTGTGTGCAGCCTCCACAGCGGCTTTTCCGTGGGTGGTGATCAGTACGTCAGAGCGCTGACGGAGTGATACGGTTGGATTAGAGGAGTAAGCACCGTCTCTCTCTCTCTCTTTCTTCCCGCTAGTCCTGCCTACGTCCATCTGTTCAATGTCCGAGGCATCTGTTGCACACGGGCGCATATCTCTCTCTCTCTCTCTCTCTCTCTCTCTTTTCATATTCTCTCTCTCTCTTACCGGTTTTAATCTCTCTCTCTCTCTCTCTCTCTCTCTCTCTCTCTCTCTCTCTTACCGATTTAATCTCTTTCTTGCCGGTTTTAATTTCTCTCTCTCTCTCTCTCTCTCCTCTCTTCTCTCTCGCTCTCTCTCTCTCTCTCTCTCTTTTATTACCGGTGTTAATCTCTCTCTCTCTCTCTCTCTCTCTCGTAGTAACACTAATTAAAATCTCAATCGCCGTCTTGTCCGGAGAAACATACAGACATACAGACAACCACTCACAAACACACACAAATATTATGCGAAACAAACAGAAAACGGGAACCGAACGTAAAATGGGAAGAAGAGTTAAGGGGATACTTACCTAAAAAAAATAAATGAGAGACTTAAAAATCCTTCCTATTTGTCAAAAAGGAATTGAATGTCTCTTTCATTAGAGCGACTTTTAAGAGAAGTTAATCCGTTCGAGGGGGCGTGGCATTTTTCACTGACGTCCCACCCTCCCTCACATCTTCGGTCCCCCAACCCCCACCCCCACCCCCAGAAATGGAGAGGAAAAGATAAATACACATGTGGGCTTATGTCCTTCATATTTGTCTTAATGGCGGATTTTATTTTGACGTTTGCAATTATTTCATTTTTAATTGGACATTTTTCGTTAATTACACCAACGGAGATGAAGAAGGTTGGTAGGTCACATACTACATATTAATTAGTTAGTGTCTGCTTTCATTTATCTTGATATCTCAAGAACGGAGGGGCGGAACTCGATGGAAATTGGTGGATAGGTTCATGAGGTCAATCTCTTTAGAGAGTAAAATTTTGGGGAACATTGGTGGAGAGTCGAGACGGATCTCGATATCTTGAGAACGGAATGACGGAACTCGATGGAAATTGGTAGATAAGTTCATGAGGTCTATGTCTTTAGAGGGTAAAATTTTGGAGAATATTAGTTAAGAGTCGAGATGGTAATCACGGTTTAAAGTTTATCGGTTATGAATAACACGAAACTTCAGAATCAGATGAAGCAGAATTAGCTGAAGAGTCGGGCCACTAATAACCTAATCCCGAATTAAATGCGGGTAAATGTTCGTACGTTCGTCGTATTAGTCGGTCCGTAACGCGACCTCAGTCAGTCCCCTCTGTTGGTTTATTCATGGCACGCAAGGTGCCAATTACACCTCCCCCCCCCCCCCCACCACAATCCCATTGGCACTCGTAAATAAGGACCCAAATTACGCTGCATTACGAAGTCTTAAATTACGTCGAATTGGTTAGTCCGTTTTGGTGTCTCTTCTTGATGCTCTAATTTGATTTCCTTTTTCGCTTACTCAGGGAGTAAGCCTACAGGCTACTCTGTTGTGTGGGGGGGGTGTTAGGAAAGGTCTATGAAAGAGGCTAGAAAGGTCTGAAAAAAGCTGCAGGAATTTGAGGATAGGATATTTACGTAAGCTGGAGGTCGGATCGCGCCTTGTTTTAAGTTAATATATACTTTTGAAAGTTTAGAATTTTTCTTGGAGTTTTAATTGATATTTTTAAGGGTAATTTTTTTAGGTAGATAAATTTTTAAAAAGAAATTGAGATAAATGAATTAATGAATAAATCTGTAGAGAGATGAATAGGTAAGTGAATAAAAAACTAAATAGATAGATAAATATTTTAGTTAATAAATGAATAAATAAATAATAAATGAATAAACAAGTAAGCAAATAAAAGCCAAGTTACAAGCTTCGAAACAAAGTGAGCTCGGACCACTGAACATCCCCCTTCTCTCTCTCTCTCTCTCTCTCTCTCTCTCTCTCTCTCTCTCTCTCTCTCGCTTTTTTTTTTTGTAGTTATTGTAGTTAAAATTCCTTGGGGAATTTTCTCTATCTCTCTCTCCTCTCTCTCTCTCTCTCCTCTCTCTCTCTCTCGCTTCTTTTTTTGTAGTTGTTTGTAGTTTTTAAAATTCTTTGGGGAATTCTCTCTCTCTCTCTCTCTCTCTCTCTCTCTCTCTCTCTCTCTCTCGCTTTTTTTTGTAGTTGTTGTAGTTAAAATTCTTGGGGAATTTCTCTCTCTCTTTTGTAGTTATTGTAGTTAAAATTCTTGGGGAATTTCTCTCTCTCTCTCTCTCTCTCTCTCTCTCTCTCTCTCTCTCTCTCTCTCTCTCTCACGATTTTGTAGGTATTGTAGTTAAAATTCTTGGGGAATTTCTCTCTCTCTCTCTCGTAAGTAGCCATCTTGCTTGGTGAGTCGTACCCGCGTGAAGTCAGATTAATCAACAGATATCACAAGTTTAACATACGACTAGAATTTGAGAAATATCTAGAAGTGTTCGTGAACTATCGGTGATAAGATTAGTGTGAAAATAGTAGGATAAAGCGTCTTCTAAGTTAGTTTATCAAGTGTAATACTATAAATCAGAACAAGATGGCAGTAAGTTCCAACTGCGGGAAGAGGTGGCGTAATTTGGCGTGTCTAGCAGATTCGCAATACGATGAGGTAGCAGGAAGGGAACTGGCATTTCTCATCTATGAAATCAGCAACAGTCCTAACCAAAAAGATACAAAGCATTCATAGATATATTAGAAGGATATAATCCTTCAAACTGGAACAAATCTAATGAAAACATCTTGAAAATAATTGAAGAAGTTCCAAATAAAATCCAAGTGGTCAAGAGACTCATAAAGAAAATATACATAAACCAACATATTCGACAAAGAAAATGAATAAGGTGAATCTTGTGAATATCCTAATTGATGCATTAGGAAAAAGAATGCCAAAAGCATGCAAACTGTGTAAGGTTTGGTATAGCATAGTCAATCCACAAAACCTAATCAGAAAATGTGCTGCATGCAACATTCCGACCCATCCACAGTGTGCTGAGGTAATACAAGATTTGAGAAAAGATACAAGAATTTTTTGTTCAACATGTCTATCATGGATAGACAATGTTATTAAATCAAGATTGAATGTACAAATAGTTGAGGATGAAGAAGAAGAAGGACGATGAAGAAGAGAAGAAGAAAAAGAAGAAGAAAAGGAAAAACGGAAGTGAAGTAAACAAAAATGAAATGACAGAAAAAAATAAGGAAACAAAGCAACAAGATAAAAGTATGGATGCAGAGATACTCATTGATACTACATATGCAGGCAATAAAGCAGCATACCTACGAAGAAATAAATTACGATATGACAACAGAAAAGCAAATCCCGAAGAGGCTCTACCCAGATCTATACAATGACGGGAAAGAGGAAAAAAATAGACAAGAAAGACAAAATCTGCAACCTTTTGAAAAGAGGGAATTGCAGATTTGGAGAAAGATGTTACTACAAACATCCTAAGATATGTCAAAACTATGAAAAATATATGGAAGTAAATGTGCATACTTAGATGGATATGGGGATGATTGCAGAGATCTGCATCCCAAAAAAAAAAAAAAAAAAAAATATGTAAAAAACCTAAAAGAAGGAAAAGGATGTAAGTAAGTTCGACAAAAAAATGCCAAAAATCATATGGCACCCTGTAGCCATGAATCATAATCAAATAAATAACCAACCAAGTAATAAAATCCAAAATAAGAAAGAAACAAATAGAGAGAAATCAAGAATATCAGGTAAAAGAGAAAAGCAAACCACCAATGAGACTATGCAGAGGTGTCAGCAAAAAATTTCAAAGCATCAGCTCCGAAATTCTACTCAAGAGATAATAACTGTATTTATTATGCAAGAGGATATTGCAGAAACGGGAGGAAAATTGCAGATTCAGACACAAAATGAATAATTATGATGAAGGAAGATCAAATATTATGAAAAGTTGGATTTTTTAATGTCAGATTTCTGGAAATGAAAAAAAGAACAACATACCAGAACAGGAAAGAGACATGGGAAAATCCTTATTACTACCAGTATTAAATGAAGGAGAAAACACGCAAACCATCATAGTGATGAATGCGCAGGGTTTAGTTACGAGTAACTCAAAAAGAAAAATAGAGTACTTAGAAGACTAACCCAAAAATGAAAAGAAAATAGATATAATGAATATAAGTGAAACCCTGGTATTCCCAAGAGACTGGGAATGATGATCAAATAAAAGGGTTCCAAACTTATAGATCAGATAGAAAAAATAGGAATCAAGGGGAACCGCAATATATGGGAAAGACAAAAAACAAGGAAAAATATATGAGAAAATATAGTAACTCAGAATGTGAACTAATAGCGGTAGAATTTGAATCTGAAAAATTGATGAACATAGTAATATATAGACCTCCTAATACTAAAGAGTTTGACTTAATAATTGAAAAAATTGGATGATATATGTAGAAATCACAAGGACTGGGGTGGACTATTCTCCTATCTGGTGACTTCAATTTTCCTTTCGTAGAATGGAAAGAACGAATAGGAGATTGTGGTGTACTTATACATATAAAAAGAGAGTAATAGTAGTGCAGAAGATAAGAGGCAATTTGAAAAGCTATTAGATATGCTACTTTAGAATACAACATTCAACAAAAAATAAATCACCTGCCAACAAGAAAGGAAAATACTTTAGACCTAGTATTTGTGAACGAGATGAATTATGTTAAAGAAATAATAGTTTATAATGCGAATATTTCAGACCAATAATGTCATAGAATTAACAGTTCATTCCAAAGCAAGTGAAAATAGAGATAAGCAAGAAATGAAAAAGTGGGAAGGATATGGAAAATACAAACTCTACAGTAAAAATATAAAATGGTCAGAAATTATTAATGAAGAATTAAACAAAAGATTGGGATAACATTTTCGTAATGATGACATAAGGGTAAATACGGAGATATTATATAAAATATGGAGAAAATAGTGGAAAAATATATACCGAAGAAGAAAGTAAACATCATTCATGCATACCAAGAGACAGAAGGATCTTGTTCCAGAAAATCAGAAAGTGGAAAAAAAGGTCTTGCAAAAGAAAAAAATGCATGGAAAGTTATAGAACTAAAAAGTAAGATAGAAAATGCAGAACAAAAGATTATACAATCAAAAGAAAATGAAAAAACGGGACTTGGAAGAAAAAACCTATTAAATATCAAAGCAAAACCCCAAGCTATTATACTCATATGCGAAGAAGATGAATAAAAGAAGAATAGAAATAGGCCCTCTGAGAATTGAAGGGAGATTAACGAATGAAAAAAAAGGAAATTTGCAAACATACTGGCAGAAACGATATAAGAGAGAATTCACCCCTAGAATAGATAATGAAGATAATGATATAGAAGTAAGGGATGAAAATAGTGAATATTTAGCTGACATAGATATTAATGAAGCTGATATTGTGCAGGCTATTAATGAAATTAAAAATGGAGCTGCTGCAGGGCCTGATGGAATTCCTGCTATTTTGTTAAAGAAAGTAGTTCATTCTATCGCAAAAGCCACTTGCAATATTATTAAGACAAAGTGTAGATACAGGCAAGATTTATGATGAGCACAAATTAGCATATATTACCCTACTTTCAAAAGTGGATCAAGACTAGAGGCAAGTAATTATAGGCCTGTGAGTCTAACATCAACATATTATGAAAGTGTATGAAAGGGTTAATGAAGAAAAATATTTTGAAACATTTAATTTAATAAAAAAATAATTTGTTTAATTAAAGGACAACATGGTTTCGTACCCGGAAAAAGTACACAAACCCAACTGTTAGTCCACCGTGAGAAACATATTCAAAAATATGAAAAAGCGGAAATGAAACAGATGTGGTTTATTTAGACTTTGCAAAAGCTTTTGATAAAGTAGACCATAATATATTAGCGAAGAAAAATTAGAAAACACAATATCGTGGATAAAGTAGGAAGATGGTTAAAAGAATTTTTACACAACAGAAAACAGATAGTTATTGCAAACGACGAGAAATCGGATGAAGTCAAGGTAATATCCGGTGTGCCGCAAGGTACGGTGTAGCTGCAATACTGTTTGTTATTATGATTGAAAGACATAGACAATAATGTGAAGGATTCGGTAGTGAGTAGTTTCGCAGATGACCCAAGAATAAGTAGAGAAATTACTTGTGATGAAGATAGGAACGCTCTACAAAGAGACCTTAACAAAGTATATGATTGGGCAGAGGTAAATAGGATGGTATTTACTCTGATAAATTTGAATCAATAAATATGGAGACAGAGAAAGAAAGCTATATGCATATAAGGGACCTAATAATGAGACCATCACAAATAAGGAAGCAGTTAAAGACCTTGGTGTGATGATGAATAGGAACATGTTATGCAATGATCAAATAGCAAACTCTGTTGGCAAAATGTAAAGCAAAAATGGGAATGTTGTTACGGCACTCAAAACAAGAAAAGCTGAACACATGATTATGCTTTATAAAACATATGTTCGTAGTCCACTTGAATATTGCAATATGAT
>NC_087214.1:73377481-73392481 GCF_015104395.2 Macrobrachium nipponense
CCACATCTACAAAACCTCCAGGAATTCCTTAATAATCTCAATAATTTAGTCCCTTCTATAAAATTTACTGTAGAGGAAGAAAGAAATTGTAATTTGAATTTTCTTGATGTAACTGTCCATAGAAATGATAGAAATTTCACCTTTTCAGTCTTTCGAAAATCAACTAATATTGCCTCTTTTGTTCATTACTACTCCAATCACCATCAAAATGTTAAATTCTCTGTTTTTTTCTGGATGTTCCTAAGGGCTTTACGTGTCTGTAGCCCGAAGTTTATTGACGCTGAAATTAAAACTATTTATGATATTGCATTGAAACTTAAATACCCAAGGACTTTTGTAGATGTGGCATGGAAAAGAGCTAGAAAAACATTTTATTCAACTAATGACAAACTTGAATTTAGTAAGCATAACATTCTAAAATTACCTTATGATGAAAGGTTTTTAGATATTCCTAGAATTTTAAAGCTTTTTAACATAAATGTTGTTTTCAGTAATATTAATGTCAAGAGTTTAGTAATCAAAAATTCTCCTAAAGATCTTCCAGGCTGCATATATGAAATTCCTTGCAAAAAGTGTGATAAAATCTATTACGGACAGACTGGCAAATCTCTTTCACAGCGTCTTAAGCAACATCAATATTCTGTGAGAACTGGGCAAATATCGAATGCATTATTTGTACATATGAGAGATTTAGACCATCCTATTAACTGGAGTCAAGCAAGAGCCTTAGTCCCATGTAATGACACAGTTAAAAGGTTGAATCTTGTTTTATCAAGTCAAATAATAGAAATGTTCTAAATTTAAGTCTTGGTTTATTTAAACTTGATGCTTTCATAATGAAAAAAGTTGTAGATAAATATAAGCAACAAAATTAATATATTCAGTTTTTACATGTTTTGGACTTTAAAGATACTTTGTAATTTCGGTTAGGGTCAGAATCTGTTTAAGTTTGTGACCGTGTGATATCCGATAATCCTGGATTATCCCTTTTAATTTTTACCCTTTTGATAATTAACCATCTGGTATTCCTGATCTCGTTTGTACCTGAGGCCTTCCTCTCCGATTGTACTTTAGTAGCTCCTTGACGATGTCTGAATAAAGACGGAAAGCAGGGGGGGTCGTGGATTCCTGTCTATCCATTTTCCGTGGTAGTTCGCTTATTATATATATTATATATATTAATAATTATTATAATTATATATAATATATATATCTATATATACTATATATATTTATATATAATATATATATATATATTATATATATATATATATATATATTATATATATAAGTACTTATTAAAGACTTCCAGCTCAGATCACAGGCCTGGAAAACCAGCGACGAAATAACGAACCGGGAAAAATAGAGCAGATGATGATAACGGGGTAATAAAGGAATTCTCCCGAATTCTGTGCAATTTGCAAAAAAAACAAAAAAAAAAAAAAAAAAAAAAAAAAAATATTTGCAATTTTCTTGTCCCGGTATAGAAATTGACTTGAATTTTTTTTTTTTTAATTTTTTTTTTTTTAAATTCCGAAGAGGTAAATCCACTTTCATCTTTCCGCTATATTGTTGATATTGAGTTTTATTTATTAATTTATTTATTTATTTTATTCATCTTATCGCGTCAATCGACCTTTCGTCAGAATTCTTCGTTTAACTACTGGATTGGTGGATTGTATTACTATACTGTATAATTGCATTGTATGGAGTTTTCGTTTATTTTTTTAATTATGCGAAAAATGGCTGTGATTGAGTATATATATATATATATATATATATAATAGATATAATAATATAGTATATTATATATACATATATATATATATATATATATATATATATATAGCATATATATATACATATATATATATATATATATATATATATATCTATATATATATATATATATATATATATATAGAGTTAAAGGATTTATTCGTTAAGAAAATTTTCGCACAGGAAACTTTGTGCATCATCAGTCTGTTAAAATAAAAGTACATTTTAAATTTATAAAAACAAAATACAAATAAAAATTACAGTTTCAAATTTAAAAATTATAATTTAAAAATTGGCATAATTCAAAGTTAAAAGTGAAATAAGAACATTAAAACACAACTACTGAAACACCAACCATTCGCTAGGAAAGGAGGAGAGAGAATGACTAGAAATGAGATTGAGGTCAGAAAGAAAACTATGCCAGGTATAACGGAGACGATGAACTAGCGCTATTCAATGAAGGAACAAGTTTTTTGATAAATAATGACTCGAAGTGTTGTTAAATACTCAGAGTCCTTATTGTAACCTAAAATGGAGAAGTGCTGTTTCTTAACTTCAATCTTACATTTGATGGCATGATTTTTTATATTTGAATGCTCTGGTCTACTTGATCTCTGGCCAGTTCTAAAACTATACCCCATGTGGCTGCAATATCGCATTTGCAACAGCCTCTTGGTAGATCCAACGTAAATACCAGGACATCCTGGGCACGTAAATTTATACACAACATTAGACCTCATAAAAGGCTGGCAAGAACGATCTTTAAAGCAGGAACAGGGAGCCAATTTTACTCGGGTTATTTGATATTAATTTTAATTTCAAGCAAGGAATTTCACCTACAATAATTCGAGTAAGTTTCTGTGACAATTTCAGGTTGGAAATATAAGGAATCGAGGCATACATAAGTTTCTTTGGAACTTCAACAATCGGTGGAACTGGTTTCAGACATTTAGTTAAAATTTTGTTAATTATTTTCTGAACCAATTCTTTGGGATATGAATTTTGTTGAAAAAAAGATAGTAAAAATTCTATTTCAAATGAACAACTAATAAATTAGTCCCACATGTATATAGTTATTAATCTCTCTCTCTCTCTCTCTCTCTCTCTCTCTCTCTCTCTCTCTCTCTCTCTCTCTCTCTCTGGTTCGATATTCTCTCTCTCTCTTGCTCGATATATATTTATATTTTCTTTCGTCTTTTCATTAATAATAATTTTTGTTGGGAAAATTTGTGTAAAAATTCATGATATTAAATTGTATATGCTCCCGTGTTGTTTTCAAAATGTACCGTTTTTCTGGAAGAATCACTTGTTTACTGCGGGTTTCCTTCAAGGTGTGGCTAGCCTATGACTCCTCCTCCTCTCTGTAGAGTGAAAATCGCCCTTACTGCTAATCTGGTAGTGCAGTTTGTATATTAATCCTTCTTTTGACTATGGTGTTCTTTGTAAAATCAGTATGCCTCAGTAAAGGGTCCGAATAGGACCGAAAGTACTCGGCTAACTCGCTTTTTCATTTTTTTCCTTCGTGGCAAAAAAACCTTTATTTATACATAGCATCACGTTTTATATACTTCGTGATCAAGTTATTCTATATGTAATATATATATAGATATATATATATATATATATATATATATATATACTATATGTAACATTTAACCATGTGTGTCTTCCTCTGTAGGGTTACTTTATCATAAGGATAAAATTATATATAGTATACATATGTATGTATACTATAAAGTGTGATAAAGTCTATTATGGACAGACCGGTAAATCTCTTTCACAACGTCTCAAACAGCACCAATATTCTGTGAGAACTGGGCAAATATCGAATGCATTATTGGTAGATCATCCTATTAAACTGGAGTCAAGCAAGAGCCTTAATCCCATGTAATGACACAGTTAAAAGGATATCATTGAATCTTGTTTCATCAAGTCAAAACAATAGAAATGTTCTAAATTTAAGTCTTGTTTATTTAAACTCGATGCTTTCATAATGAAAAAAGTTGTAGCTAAATATAAGCAACAAAATTAATATATTCAGTTTTTACATGTTTTGGACTGTAAAGATACTTTGTAATTTCGGTTAGGGTCAATCTGTATAGGTTTGTGACCGTGTGATATCAGATAATCCTGGATTATCTCTTTTAATTTTTACCCTTTTGACAATTAACCATCTGGTATTCTTGATCTTGTGTGTACCTGAGACCTTTCTCTCCAATTGTATTTCATTCGCTCCTTGACAATGTCTTAGTAAAGACGAAAGCGCTTTGGATTTGTGACTATCATTTTCCTGTGGTATTCGTAATATATATATCATATATATATATATATATATATATATAATATATATATATATATATATATATATATTATATATATTCACTATATGTAACTTTTAACCATATGTCTTCTTTTGTAGGGTTACTTTATCATTAGGTTAAAATTATATACAGTATACAAATACACACACACACACACACACACACACACACACACACACACATATATATATAATATATATAATATATATATATATATATATATATATATATATATACTACATGTAACATTTAACCATATGTGTATTCTTTTGTACGGTTACTTAGGCAAAGGTTAAAATGACGTGTAAAGAAATCTTTGAATAAATGGCTTTTTTTTTTTTCAAAGCATTATGATCATGAAGTTGGATAGGTATGAGTTCATAGATCCACACTAGCGTTTTGATATCTTCGCCATATCGCTGGCCGCCTTGGATCAGAAAAACACACACAATAAAGGAGAAATATACATGTAAATATCTACCACAAATTTATTCATTCGTGCACACACAAAAAAATACATAAAAAAACACACAATGACTTCGACGATCAAAACACACTGAAAACAACGTAATGAACTTGATTTGAAAGGAGGAAAAATGAAGTTTTTTTTTCTTTTTTTGTCATGTAAAAAAAAAAAGTTCGGAAAATTCCATATACCCTCAGGGCAGGGTTCTTATAAACACATTTAGAATTCATTGGACTGGGAATTGACTCGTCCACTCAGGAGGGTTTGGTGAGAGAGAGAGAGAGACGAGAGATTTGTGAGAGAGAGAGAGAAGAGAGAGAGAGAGAGAAACTATATGTATAAAAATACACTTGTGTTTATGGAAATGTACCTATGCTTGGGGGGGGGGGGGGGGGGGGGGGGGGGGAGAGAGAGAGAGAGAGAGAGGCTATATGTATATAAAATAGACCTGCGCTATGGAAATGTGTATGTGCTTGTGTCTGTGTGTTAAAGAGAGAGAGAGAGACGAGAGAAAAAACTATATTGCATTTTAGTGCACCTGTGTTTATGGAAATGTCTGTGTGTTATAGATAGAGAGAGAGAGAGAGTGGGTGTGTGTTTTTAAGTGACAGTGTGTGTGTGTGTTTTTTAGGGAAGGGTGTTGTTTAGGGGAGGAGTTTTTTTTTTAAGGCTTTTAAGGCTTTTATGCTCGTGAGAAATTGCATTTTCATTTGAAGAAGGAGGTCCTAGGCCATATAAATTTGTTTATGTTATTTTAATTTGAAATAGTTATCATTTGAATGCATTTACTTACAAGAATATATATATATATATATATATATTATTATATATTATATATCTACATACAATAATTTATATATATATATATATATATATATATATATATTATATAATATATATATATTATATATTTGAATAACTTGATCACGAAGTATATAAAACGTGATGCTATGTATAAATAAAGGTTTTTTTTGCCACGAAGGAAAAAAATGAAAAAAACGAGTTGGCCGAGTACTTCGGTCCTATTCGGACCCTTTACTGAGGCATACTGGTTTTACAAAGAACACCATAGTCAAAAGAAGGATTAATATACAAACTGACACTACCAGATTAGCCATAAGGGCGATTTTCACTCTACAGAGAGGAGGAGGAGTCATAGGCTAGCCACACCTTGAAGGATACCCGCGGTAAACAAGTGATTCTTCCAGAAAAAAAACGGTACATTTTGAAAACAACACGGGAGCATATACAATTTCATATCATGAATTTTTACACAATTTTCCAAACAAAAAATTATTATTAATGAAAAGACGAAAGAAAATATAAATATATATATATATATATATCGAGCAAGAGAAAGAGGGAGAGAAAATATCGAACCAGAGAGAGAGAGAGGGAGAGAAAGACAGAGAGAGAGAAGAGAGAGAGAGAGAGAGAGAGAGAGAGAATGGATACACGCCTACAGAAAGCTGGGAGGTTATAGATTGCGGGAAAACAGAAGCAAGGATAAGTTTCCAAAGCCTAGTAAGGAACAAGAATGCAGTCAAACCTCGAGGGAAGTGGTAGACACGCCTACAGGAAGGTGGGAGGTTATAGATTGCGGGAAAACAGAAGCAAGGATAAGTTTCCAAAGCTTGGCAAGGGCAAGGAATACAGTCAGACCTTGAGGGAAGTGGTAGACACGCCTACAGGAAGGTGGGAGGTTATAGATTGCGGGAAAACAGAAGCAAGGATAAGTTTCCAAAGCCTGTAATAGAGGGCAAGAAGTGTTATTTCTATACTTACGTACTTGTGGTATTGACTCGCGTAATATTTAAGGGTAATGCGTACTCATTACCTATTTATACATTACAGCCTCAACTCTCTCTCTCTCTCTCTCTCTCTCTCTCTCTCTCATCTCTCTCTCTCTCTCTTCTCTGGCGTATTGGTAATGCTTTCGTGTCATATCTCGACGTGCATATGATGATGTGAACCTCCATTCACCTGCATGCAATCCATTTTCCTTTGAAGATTCGTTCATTCTGTCTTTCGTGTGGATTCCGTTTTTCTCTCGCAGTGGGGGGATGCGTTGAGTTGTAGTTTGGAAGTATTTCGAAAGGAATATGTGGGTAGTTTTGTTTTTTTCTGTAGCGTTTATATACGGTTTATATGTGTATATATGTATTATACATGTATATATATATTTTTATCTATGTATATATATATATATAGATATATATATGTAGATATATATATATGATATATAAATATATATATAATAATATATATTATTAAATTATATATATATATATATGATATATTATATAGGTATATTATATAGATATATATAAATATATATATATATATATATATACTTATATGTATGTATGTTATGTATGTAATGTAGCGGAGAGAGAGAGAGAAAGCTTAGAGCCGTACAAACGCACAAACTAGCCCGTCATTCTCGACTAAAACAACAGAAGGACCCCCAAAAGATCGATGACTCCACCAACCCCCCCCCCCCCCCCTCCCTACCTCCCCCGATAAAAAGAAAAAAAAAGAAAAAAAAAACTAAAGCACGCATCGCGATCAACTCTCGAGATCCCAATCTCCGGATGGGAGCTGCCAAACGTGACGCCTAGACGTGCTGCTGATGAGCCGTGGCGCGTTGGCTCCTTCAGCCAATTAGCGAGCATCTGCCCCTGGCTCGTCGCCTCATTTGCTGCAGGATTTAATCGACTGGGTTGAGATTGAAAGGGAAAAAAATAAGGATGAGATTGCGGAAACAGGAGAAAGAGAGAGAGAGAGCCAGTCTATTACCTATTAGGTGTACATGCAAATATACACATATACTATACACACAGACATATATGTATTATGTATGTATTTATGTATGTACACTAATCTAAGTCCCCAAGTATTAATTACTTTTACACTGTCTTATAATATTCCAAAATAATGTTCAACTACCTCTACATTTACCATCTCTCTCTCTCTCTCTCTTCGTCTCCTTCTTTTTCTCCCAGTGATGTAATTTAGGGTAGCATATTTTTACCAAGATATCGTGGGGAGGGCTTTTGACGAAAGCCGATAGTTCCCCAGATTTCAGGGGAGAACAAAGAGTTTCATAGGCTTCTTGGGGTTTTTTGGGTGGGTGGAAGTCTTAAAAAACGGGGCAGTTTGTTCTAGGGACCTCACAAAGGGCTGCTAGGGAATTCGAGAGGACGGTGGGGAAATAATGGGTTGTTTTGGGGAATTTTGAAAATTATAAAAAAAAATCATTTTTTTAAATTGTTTGAAGATGGTGAATGGTGGAGGAGTTTGTTTTTTTAATTTAAGGAAATATTGAAAAAAATTTTTATTCATTTTTTTTTCAATTGTTTTGAAGTTGATGAAGGGCGAAAGAGCTCTTTATACCCAAGTGGTTCGTCGTAAGATATGATTTTGAATTAGAGGTTTTGAAAAGGGAATACATTTAGGATTGGCTGCAGGTATGTATGTATATGTATGTATACATATGCTCATATATTGTAATCATATTTTCTATATACATATTTATACATACACATTGCATATTGATTTCTGTAACATACAGAAAACCATATTTTAGTATTTGGTAGCATATTAGTATATAAAACCGAAATGTAAGTAAAATTAAAAGATATACTCATATACATACACAATGTATATGGATTTTTTAACATACAAAACACCATATTTTAGTATTTGTTCATATATAACAGATTAATATGTGAAAAAAGTGAAAAAACTTTAGTTTTAAACGTGACTTTATAATATATATATATATATATATATATATATATATATATATATACATACATATATATATGAATAACTTGATCACGAAGTATATAAAACGTGATGCTATGTATAAATAAAGGTTTTTGCCACGAAGGAAAAAATAAAAAGCGTGGCAAAAACCATTATATATATATATATACTATATATATATATATATATATACCCTATATATATATATATATATATATATATATATATATATATATATTATAGATATATGATCAAGCAGGAATATCTTTTAATTTAACATTACTTGTAACAAATAGAAACCACTTTACATATGACATGGAAATAATATTTTCCCCCCGACTCTCTGAAAAGATAATTTCTCAAAACCCTGAATAAATTGAACGAGCCGTCCAATTTGAGCCAAATTGTATATAATTTCGTGAAAATACATTTATGTTCCTCTGGATGAAAGTTAATGATGGAAATAAACAGTTAATCCCTGTGATTAAGGTGAGCTGGTCTATGTGTTAGTGATTTTTGAGTTGGCCAACTAGGTTAAATTCCACCACTTCGTTTTTCAGCTCTCAATTTGGTTTTGTGTGATTGTGTGTGTGTGTTTATTCGTATGTATTCTCGTCAAATAACTCAAGCCTGGCTGCTTATTACCCTTAATACGTTAAATTAAAATGATATGAACCCATGACAATTATGCTCCAGAAAATATGATGACATGATAATTGTCGAGTGGGTCTGTGTGTGTGTGTGTGTGTGTTTGTGTGTTAGTGTCTCTGCACTTCTAAAATGAGGTTGGCAGTTGGCCCCACTAATTTCGGGGCATATTTCGTGACGTACTTTGATAAGACTTTGGATTTAATATTTCTCGAGAATTATGCGTAGTGTCCGTGTTAAACTCTCGGTTTAATTGGAAACCCTTGGGTTTAATACTAAACCCTTTGGGTTTTATGTGTGTCTGACACGCTCCGTGCACTTGTAAAACGTCTAGGTGCTCGTTCGATTCGGTACCAGACGCAAACTTGTATCGTTTGTGTGTCGTCGGAAACTAACGGTACTTTTATGTTTTATCTTTTTTCCGAACACCAACACAACAAGACCGTTTGTGCTTCGTTCCTCGAACACAAACACGAAAGGAGATTAATGTTTGTAAGCATTTCATCGTATACAAACTCAAAATGTCAATGTTTGTGCATATTTCTTCGAACACAAACACGACAAGACTAATGTTTGTGCATTGTTCATCGAATACAAACACACAAAAATTATCGTTTGTTCATTGTTCATGGTAAACAAACACACAAATATTGATGTTTGTCCACTGTTCATCGAATACAAGCACACACAAATTAATGTTTGTGCACTGTTCATCGAACACAAACACGCTGTGTTTTTCGGACAGTATCAGTAGCGTCTGTTTGATCTTGTCGGAAACAAACCATACTTTATTGGTCTGTTTGTTTTAACAAAAACAAAAAAATAGATTAATATTCGAACACACACATTAGTGTTAGTGTATGTCTTCATTATTACAAAAGCACAAATAATAATAATAATAATAATAATAATAATAATAATAATAATAATAATAATAATAATAATAATAATGATAGGATGATGATGATGATGATGATGCTGTCATTACAAAATATAATCATAATAATAGCATTTAACTATTGCAAAAATAAAATGTAATATCAAAATGGCAATAATAATAATAATAATGGTAAACCATTTAAAAAATCAAATGTGATTACAAAATGATAGTAATAATAATGGTAAACCATTTCAAAAATCAAATGTAATCACAAAACAAGAAGAAGAAGAAGAAGAACAACAACAACAAAACAACAACAACAACAACAACAACAACAACAACAACAACAATAATAATAATAATAATAATAATAATAATAATAATAATAATAATAATAATAATAATGGTAAACCATTTCAAAAATCAAATGTAATCACAAAACAATAACAATAATAATAATAGTAAACCTTTTCAGAAATCAAATGTAATCACAAAACGATAATAATAATAATAGTGGTAAACCGTTTCAAGAATCAAATGTAATCGCAAAACAATAATAATAATAATAATGGTGAACCATTTCAAGAATAAAATGTAATCACAAAACAATGATAATAATAATGATTAAGAATTATTTAAAATAAATTTAATCACAATATTAACTCACAGTTCTCACAAGGCGTCTGTTGCCTTTCTTAGTCGCAAATGAACTTGCCTGCTACATAACACCAGAAGCTTGTTTGGTGACAAATGAAGGCGCATTCTCTTAATGAACTTCGTAGCTTGGACCTACATTTTTTGCAAGGATTTCGCTTCTAGGTCACTTCAGCGAATCTAGGTTGCTTGGGAATTGTGGATTTAGTAGTGTGTTTGTGTATAATTATTTTCACATTCTGCAATCGAGTGTCTTTGCCCGACTACCCTCCAACTTCAGATCCAATTGATGTGCAGTTTTTTTTTTTTTTTTTTTTTTTTCCGCTGCTGTGAGACTTATCATTATAATCCGTGAGGAATGAAATCCCATTGTCTGGGCGATCTTGGCGATGCATTAAACCCCTAACAAGCTCAGGGGAATTTTAATCCAAACATTCCACTAATTAGGGAGATTTTTTTTTTCATTTCGTTAAGACTGCGCAGTTTCAAGTTTAAATTCCCATTTTAATTTCTGTCTTGCCGCCTCCTCATGGGGGCGTGGCTGAGTACCGAAGTAGGTTGATGACATGAGCCAAGAATGTTCCCTCTCCCCCGACCCCCACCCCCAAATAGCTTTCTCAGAAAAGGTAGTCTGTAATGAGACAGGGACACGTTTCCTCTGTTTTGTTTTTAAGAAGAAAACCTGCTCGATTGTTTTGGACTGCATTCCTGCTACAGATGGGTTGACAGTTACCAGGAAAAAGTTTAAGAGAGATACCAGACCAGTTTTCTCTTGGAGGTAAACATCGCGCTGAGATGGGAAACCGCCCGTTGTCATAGCCTTGGCATTCTTAATTTCAAAGTGTTAAAATTAGGAAAGGCATTTCCTTGCTGGGTGCCTGGTTGAGGATGGTAACTATCCTCTTTGCATGATATGTAAAAATGGTATTGTTATGTTTGATTTCACAGTCTTGAAATGAGAGAAAGTATTTCGTTTCTAGGTGCCTGGATGAGGATGGTAACTATCCTCTTTCCATGAGATGTAAAAATATTGTCTTGTTTGATTTGCAAGTGTTGGAATTAGACGGTATATTTTCTCTAGGTGCGGGGTTGAGGGTGGTAACTACACTCTTTCCATGATATTCAGAATTTTGTTCTTATTGGAAAAAGTCACTAAGGAAGGTTTTATTTATAAAATATGAACTTCTCAAAATTTTGCTTATACCAGTCTTTATTTTGTTGGTGTTTCTGAAATTTTTTTTACGATTTTTATTATTTTATTATTAGAGGCCATATACTTATATGTGTATATGTAGTTTTTTTAAGAACATTTTTTCATAATCAGTAATTTTTTGGAGAAAATTATAAAGTTAATGTATACCAAATTTTTACTCGGATATTTAGAATGCAACTCACCTGCTGTTTGTCTTATATATATATATATATATATATATATATATATATATATATATATATATATATATATATATATATATATATATATATATATATATATATATATATATAAATGTGTGTGTGTGTGTCTGTGTGTGTGTGTGACAATTACGTACACATAAACTTATACGTGACTTCGGTAACCAACTATAAATAAAATATACCTCAACTAGGTACGTTCTTTGTCACCAGAGACACGTATATGTTTGTGCGTACATATGCGTCACATCAAACTATCCTAGTGTTTTATTAAGGGCAAACGAGTGAGCCAGTGGCTCTCGCGTGCTCGCACGATCGAGTATTACTATACGCTATTGGAACACACGCCAGCCAGGCAGACTGTAAAAGATTGCCCAGATAAGCAGCGACAGTTAACCGCTCGCTAATGGTCACGCAAGAAGGGGGGAATGACCACTCTAGGCGCTGTTTGCAGTTCGTTACTTTTGTGTCGGATTGTACTTCCCCGTTTTTTTTTTTAATCTTTTTTTATTTTATTTTAGTTTTTTAGGTCAGTGTCTTGCGTTTTCATTTCAGTTGTCCTAGTTTTTTTCTTTTGGTTAATTTTTATTGTTGTTGGGGAAGTTAGTCGAATGTTTATTTTATGCTGATTTTTGTGTTTTTTGAGGGGAAGTCAGTTCTAGGTTTAAAATTTTTTTTAATGTCTTTCGATTTGATAAGCTAATGGATAGGTTTTCCGTTGTAGTTTTTTCTGTTAGTGTATTTTTTTTATTTATTTAGGGGAAGTCTATTAAAGATTTTTTATATATTTTCAAAATGTCTTTTTTTTTTTTGATAAGCAAATTGATACGTTTTTTCGTTGTAGTTTTTTTTTTTTCTGGTTGTGTATATTTTTTATTTAGGGGAATTCTATTCAATTTTTTTTTAAATGTCTTATGTTTTGATATGCTAATGGATAGTTTTTTTTTTTCCGTGTCATAGTTTTTTCTGTGTATATATTTTTTTTTATTTAGGGGAATTTAATTGAAGAATGTTTTTCTTTATTTTTTTTAAATGACTTACGTTTTGATAAGCTAATGGATAGCATTTTCGTTGTATTAGTTTTCTGTTAATTTATTTGTTTTAGGGGAATGTAAATGAATGTTTGATCTTTATTTTTGTAAATATCTTATATTTTGATAGTTTGTAAAAATTTTAAGAATTCCATTGTTTAAATTTTCGGTAATTTTGAATAGTTGTTGATATTTTTCTCTTTATACTTCGATATTTTTTCAGTAGGTTGTATCTTCATAATCGTAGTTTCTATCTTTCATTAAAATCGTATCCTTACTCGAATATTTTCTTTAAATATTTTTAAGAATATCTGTTTATTGCCTGTAATTATACGAGTATTAACCAAATATATCCTTTAAATTTTGTAAGAATATCTGTTTATTGTCTTTAACTATACGAGTATTATCCAAATATATCTTTAAATTTTTAAAGAATATCTGTTTATTGTCTTTAACTATACGAGTATTAGCCAGATATATTCTTTAGATTTCTTAAAGAATATCTGTTTATTATATGTAATTATACGAGTATTAGCCATATATATTTAGATTTTTAAAGAATATCTGTTTATTGTCTTTAACTATACGAGTATTAGCCAAATATTCTTTAATTTTTTATAAGAATATCTGTTTGTTATTTGTAATTATACGGTTAGTTCTAATTTATGTAAGAATATACATGTAAAAATTTTGTTTTCATAAATACACATTATACTTATACATATATATATATATATATATATATACATACATACACATATACATACACTCCTATAATATATATACACATATACATAGACTCCTGTAAATTCCCAACTTCATTATACGCACGCGAAACTAGTAAATATACCATTCCACGTCGACACTTCCACGCAAAGAAGCATATTGGTCGACGATTGTCCCTTGGAGAAAGGGTTCCTGGGTCTCCCCGATACAGAGGACGCAGCGTCCTTTGGTCATTCGAAAGCATAAATTGGGGGATTGACTATAGGGGTCTGTATGGGGCTGATTTGGAGGAGAGACTTGTGCGCGCCTACGCATGCTTGCACGCACGCACAGCGTATATATACACACAGACACACACATTGTATATATATATATGTGTGTGTTTGTATATATATATATATATATATATATATATGAATACATATTATATATGAGTATTTAGCTTAGATTATTATTATTATTATTATTACTATTATTATTATTATTTTATTATTATTATTATTATTATTATTAAAACAATGGCAGAATTTCCATTATTTTTAATAAAGCATGTTTGAAAGAAGTTCTGTTTCCAGCATATTATTATTATTATTATTATTATTATTATTATTATTATTATTATTATTATTATTATTACCAGAGCACATAGATCGCAGCTTCGTAATTACTGACTAGCAATATTATTATTATTATTATATTATTATTATTATTATTATTATTATTATTATTATTATGATAAGAATCCAGCCTCGTAATTGACGACTAAAACTATTAGTTTTATTATTATTATTATATCCTGCGTAACAACACCTATTGGATAAAACGTTCTTTTATCCAAGTGTGTTTCCCCCCTACCCATCCCACCAAAAAAAAAAGAGAGAGAACAGTTTTGAAACAACTGTTGCCCTATTATTTTTCAATTCATGTTGACAGACAGATCCACAAAGGCTGGCTTGAGCCTGAAAGGTTTCCGTTTTTCAACCCCGTCAAAATTGGCCGCATTAGAAGTGCCTGAAAAAAAAAGAGAAAAAAAAAAGAACCAGGGAGACAGGAAGGATAATTGTGAGAGAATAGGAATTAGGAAGGAGAGAAAATTGCAGACGAAAAGGGAATGAGGTATATGATTGTGAGAGAGATTAGAGAGGAGAGAATAATGAGAGAGAGAGACGAAAGGGAAAGGAAAATTTAAGACAGATGCATACTTAGGAGGCAGGGGTTAGGGGTAGGGGTCAGGATATAGGGGCAGCCCCCCTCCAGCCACCCCCCCCCCCCCCACAACCCAAGACTCGCCAGAGGTGCCAAGTAGCTAAT
>NC_087214.1:73398204-73428204 GCF_015104395.2 Macrobrachium nipponense
CTTCCCAAGAGCAAATTTCCTAAAAAGAAAAAAAAATTGAAAATTCAACGATTAATCAGAAATACTGATAAACAAAAAAATAAATAAGTAAAAAACAACAGCATTTATATAAATTTATATATATATATATATATATATATATATATATATATATGTATATATATATATATATATATATATATTATATATATATATATATATAAGAGTGAGGAATAAATCAGATAATAATAGGAATAACAGTAGCAATAATAGCCACACTAGTAGTCGTAATAGCTCCACCTGTCACTCCTACTAACTCGGGATTCAATTAAATCCTCGGCCCGTCTCCCCCCGGCGCCCCCCCCCCTTTCGGATCGCCCGTGACATTTGCCAGAGAAGTCCTTCGGGATAGGATATATACCCCCGGCTCGAAGGCCTTCCCAAGGATACACAGGCGAAGGATGAAGACACCTGGGATTCCCTGGGAATGATAGGAACACCCCAGGGGGATAGGGGGTTCCCTGGCGCTCACAGGATCGCAGGATGTATGAAAGGATTTCTTACGAATATGACAGCACGGGTGGAGAATGTGTTTAGGTAAGTGAGTGGTAAGTGGTAAGGGCTAGGATGGGTAAGGGTCTTGGGTAAGGGTTGGAATGGGTAACGGGGGGCTACCCCTAAGGATGTGGATGAATCAGGGACCCTTGTAAGGGTCGAAATGAGTAAAGGGTTCGGCTCTAAGGGTTGACCAAGAAATTCCCTTAAGATTTGCCTTAGGTAAGGGAGACTATAAATTAAACAGAGTAAGGGTATACTAACTCCAAGGGGTTACAAGACGAATAAGAGACCACTTTCTAAAGGTCAAGAGTCCTTTAAGGGTTATGGTTAAAGGAAAGTTACATCTAAGCGGTCAAAAAGAACGAAGACCTGAGAGTAAAGTGACTGAGAGTAATTTATCTGGCGTCACAATTACCAGGGTCAGTGACGCCAAACATTGATTAAGGGTTAAGGGCAGTCAGTATACGCCCTAATGGCCACGAAGGCGAAAAAATAATAATTACAAAATAGTAATAATGATGATAATAATATTCTGACATAATTATTTTAGCGCTTCATGTCCATTTGATAGTGTATGCATATATTGCAGCCATGAATACGTGTCAATATACAGAGAGAGAGAGAGAGAGAGAGAGAGAGAGAGAGAGAGACCTTACAGACCTTACATCTTGTTCGGGTTGCCCCAGGTCCCTCAGTGTGAGGCACCTCTAATGTCTAACAGAGAGTTGCTAATGCATCTTCCGGTATATTTTGCATCTTCCAATCTTGTATGGTCTGGGATGCAGCTTAGATATTTGTCGAGCTTATTAAACACATCTACGCTCACTCCTGATATATTCCTCAGATGAGCTGGCAACGCATTGAATAGACGCTGCATTGTCGATGCTGGTGCGTAGTGGATTAATGTCCTGTGTGCTTTCCTTATTTTTCCTGGTATAGTTTTGGGCACTATTAATCTAACTCTACTTGCTCTTTCTGATATTTTTTGCTCCAAGATGTTTTCGGCAACTCCTTCTTTCTGTTTCCATGCCTGAATTATCATGTAGCATTCTCTTCTCCTTTCTAGACTATATAATTTTAAAGATTGTAGTCTTTCCCAGTAGTCAAGATCCTTAACCTCTTCTATTCTAGCTGTAAAGGACCTTTGTACACTCTCTATTTGTGCAATATCCTTTTGATAGTGTGGGTACCATATCATATTGGAATATTCAAGTGGACTACGAACATACGTTTTATAAAGCATAATCATGTGTTCAGCTTTTCTTATATATTTATCCACTATTTTCTCTAATATTTTATATAATATCTCCGTATTTACTTGAATATCATCACTTACGAAAATGTTATCCCAATCTTTGTTTCATTCTTCATTTAATTCTGACCATTTTATATTTTTACTGTAGAAGTTGTATTTTCCATATCCTTCCCACTTTTTCATTTCTTGCTTATATCTGTTTTCACATGCTTTAGAATGGACTGTTAATTCTATGACCTTATGGTCTGAAATACTCGCATTATAAACTATTATTTCTTTAACATAATTCACCTCGTTCACAAATACTAGGTCTAAAGTATTTTCCTTTCTTGTTGGCAGGTGATTTATTTGTTGAATGTTGCATTCTAGTAGCATATCTAATAGCTTTTCGAATTGCCTCTTATCTTCTGCACTACTATTACTCTCTTTTTTATATGTATAAGTACAACCACAATCTCCTGTTCGTTCTTTCCAGTCTACAAAAGGAAAGTTAAAGTCCCCGGATAGGAGAATAGTCCAGTCCTTGTGATTTCTACATATATCATCCAATTTTTCTATTATTGTGTCAAACTCCTTAGTATTAGGGGGTCTATATATTACTATATTCATTTATTTTTCAGATTCAAATTCTACCGCTATTAGTTTACATTCTGAGTTACTATATTTCTCATATATTTTTCCTTGTTTTTTGTCTTTCCCATATATCGCAGTTCCACCTTGATTCCTATTTTTTCTATCTGATCTATAAGTTTGGAACCCTTTTATTTGATCATCATTACCAGTTGCTTGGGAATACCAGGTTTCACTTATATTCATTATATCTATTTTTTTTTCAATTTGGGTTAGTTCTTCTAAGAACTAACCCAAATGGAATTACGAGTAACTCTTTTTGAGTTACTCGTAATTCAATTTGCGCATTCATCACTATGATGGTTTGTGTGTTATCTCCTTCAAATACTATGGGTAATAATAAGGATTTTCCCACGTCTCTTTCCTGTTCTGGTTTGTTGTTCTTTTCTTCATTTCCAGAAATTCTGACATTAAAAAAATCCAACTTTTCCAAAATATTTTATCTTCCTTCATCATAATTATTCATTTTGTGTCTGAATCTGCAATTTTCTCCGTATCTGCACCATCCCCTAGCATCGTATATACAGTATTTATCTCTTGAGCTGTATCTTGGAGCTGATGCTTGGAAATTCTTTGCTGACACTCCATATCAGGGTGATGGCTTGCTTTTTTCCTTCACCTCATGTTCTTTGTTCTTCTCTTTATTTGTTTCTTTTCTATTTTGGATTTTATTATTTAATTGATTATTTAATTGATTTTGATTCATGGCTACAGGGTGCATATATTTACATTTTTTGCCAAACTTACATCCTTTTCCTTCTTTTAGGTTTTTGCATATATTTGGATATAGATCTCTGCATTCATCCTCATATCCGTCTAGGTATGCACATTTACCATAGATTTCGTAGTTGTGACATACCTTAGGATGTTTGTAGTAACATCTTTCTCCAAATCTGCAATTCCCTCTTTTCAAAAGGTTGCAGACTTTGTCTTTTTTGTCTATTTTTTCCTCTTTCCCATCAGTGTGCAGATCTGGGTAGAGCCTCTTCGGGATTTTATTTTGTGTTGTCATGTCATAATTTATTTCTCCATGTATGCTGCTTGATTGCCTCATATGTATTATCAATGAGTATCTCTGCATCCATACTCTTGTCTTGATCTTTGTTTTCATTATTTTTTTCTGTCATTTCAGTTTTGTTTTCCTCTCTTCCGTTTTCCTCTTCTTCCTCTTCCTCTTCCTCTTCTTCATCTTCTACTATTTGCACATTAAGTCTTGCTTTAATAACATTGTCTATCCATGACAGACATTTTGAGCAAATTACTCTGGTAACCTTACACGAGAGAGAGAGAAATATCAATTGTCACTTTCATATCGCTTCATAAAATGCATACATAGTTATCAAGAGGGATAAGTGAGAGAGAGAGAGAGAGAGAGAGAGAGAGAGAGAGAGAGATAAATATACTATTTCTCGCTTTCTCTTTCTGTGTATAAAATGTATACAGATACCGTGAGAATTTGAGAGAGAGTTTAGAGAGAGAGAGAGAGAGAGAGAGAGAGAGAGAGAGAGAGAGAGAGAGAGGCTTTACTTCGGGTGAAAAGTCCTTCCTTTCTTTAAAAGGGGTATCCTTAACCCACCCCTCCACTCCCCTAGGGGATATCCCAATGTGTGCTATCAACACCACCCACCCCTCTCCCAATCCTAACTCTTTCTGCTAACCAACCCCCCCCCCCCCACCCACCCAACAGACTGCTGTCCCATCAACACACTGTCTATTGATTATGATAGTATGACAAGTTAGTCTCTCTCTCTCTCTCTCTCTAAATTCCTGATCAAGGTTCTAATGATGATTCCATTTTTATTTTTACTACAAAAAAGGTAGATAAAATATTTTTTTTTATTTTTGGCAGAATAATAAAAGAAATTAAACTATCTATTTTTTATTTGGGGGGGGCGCAAAACAATGATTAAATATTCTTTTATTTTTTTTTGCAGGAAAAATAAAATAAAATATTTATTTACATTATACCAAACAAAAAACAAATACTCCAACTTTTTGCCAGAAAAAAAATTAAATATTTATCTTTTATTATAAAAAAATATTTCTTTGCCTGGAAAAAATAAAATAAATCTTAAAAAATTTATCTTTTTATTATAAAAAACCAGAAGAAAAAAACGCTTTCCTTGAAAAATAAAAGAAAGTTAAATATTTATCTGTTTTAAGTTATAAAAAACAGGGAAAGAAATATATTTTCATGACCGATAAATAAAACGAAATTAAAAAATTTTATTCACCTATTATAAACAAAAACGAAATAAAATGAGTTTATTTTGTGGAAAAATAAAAATTAAATTAAATTTCATTCCTTATTATAAAGAAAACAAGATAAAAATAATTTTATTTTGCGAGAAAAAATAAAAGTAAATTGAAATATTTGTTTATTTTTATGACGAAAAAATGTTTTAACCAATTTTTGTTTTTCCTTTTTATTTTCATAGTTAAAAAAAATTTATATGTTTAGTTCTTATCAATTTAAAATAAAAATTACCAAGAAATGAAATTTTTTAGAAAAAATAAAATTAATCAAATATTCATGTTTTATTATAAAAACAATATATAAAAAAACAAAAAAAATTTACCGTGTTTTAATTTTCATTAATTCATAAAAAAATTTAAAAAAAAAGCAAATATTTTATTCCTCAGTTATATAAAAACAAGCATAAAATATTGTTTATTTTCAAGAAAAATAAAAATAAAATTAAAACTCGGTTAAGTTATTAATTTTTTATTATAAAACGAATATAAAATTTTTGTACCTGTTTTTATTTTCATAAGTAAAAAAAAAATAATTTTTTTCTTTTTTGGCAGAAACAAATCGTCCCTACCCTTCTGCGACGTAAGAATCGAAGGAAGGGTGTGAGTGTGTGGGAGAGCAGATAAGTAACTCCCCTTGCCCCTGGGGAGTGAACGTGGGGGTGGTGGGGGGGGGGGGGGGGGGTGGGGGGGGGGGGGGGGGGGGGGGGGGGGGGGGGGGGGGGGGGGTGGGTGGGGGGGGGTGGGGAGGGGGGGGGGGGGGGGGGGGGGTGGGGGGGGGGGTAACGGGGTGGGGGGGGGGGGGGGGGGGGGAGCGACCGGGAGGCGGGGGAGTGAGAGATATTACCGGATCTCTCTTTGGAGAATTCGCTGGCCGCAGGAACCTGGCCCGAAATGTGGAGGAATCCTTTCTCATTCCCGTTCCGTGGAATTTACGAGGAATCTAGATCAGGAATTTTAATATCGAACTTTGAAAGCATTCTGTTGGAACTCGTAATGGAAACCTTAATGAGGTTAATTAGTTCATATGTTTTTAACAGAGAGAGAGAGGAGAGAGAGAGAGAGAGAGCAGAGAGGAGAGGAGGAGAGGAAACATAAGGAAAGAATTAGTGCAGAGAACCTTACCTTACAGACCTTACATCTTGTTTCTGGGTTGCCCCATGGTCCCTCAGGTGAGGGGCACCTCCTAAGTGTCTACCCAGAGAGTTACTAGTACATTCTTACCGGTTATATTTTTGCATCCTTTCCAAGTCCTGGATGGTCCCTGGGCATGCAGTTTTAGATATTTGTCCGAGCTTATTCTTAAAAACATCTACGCTCACCCTCCTGATATATTTCCTCAGATGAGCTGGCAACGCATTTTGAATAGAACGCTGCATTATCGATGCTGGTGCGGTAGTGGTATTAATGTCCTGGTGTCTTTACCTTATTTTTCCTGGTAGAGTTTTGGGCACTATTCAATCTTACCTCTGTTGCTTCCTCTTTAATCTTGATATTTTTAGTTCCATGATATCTTCTGCTATTCCTTGCTATCTGTTTCCATGGCCTGAATTTCATTAAAGTTTTTCTAGCATTCTATTCTTCCTTTCCTTTCAGACTATAAATTTTAAATTTTTAAAGTAATTCTTAGTCTTCCCAGTAGTCTAGGATCCCTTAACTTATTCTATTTAGCTAGCTTTAAATGACCTTTGTAACATCTTCTATTTGTGCAATAATCCTTTTGATAAAAGTGTGGGTAACCATATCATATTGCAAATATTTCAAGTGGGACTACGAACATATGTTTTTATACCAGATAATCATGTGTTCCAGCTGTTTTCTTGTTTTTTCGAAGTGGCCGTAACAACATTCCATTTTTAGCTTTTACATTTTGCCAACAGAAGTTTCGCTATTTGATCCATTGCATAACATGTTCCTAGTTCATCATTCAAACCAAGGTCTTTTTAATTAAATTGCTTCCTTATTTGGTGATGGTCCATCATTATTAGGTCCCTTATATGCATATAAGGCTTCAGTTTCTCTGTCTCCATTAATTTATTGATTCAAAAATTTATTCAGTTTTGAAAAGTCAAATACCACCCTATTTACCCTGCGTGCCCAATCATAATACTTTTGTTTGTTAAGGTCTCTTTGTAGAAGCGTTCCTATCTTCATCACGAATAATATCTCACTTACTTACTTCTTGTGTCATCTGCGAAAACTACTCACTACCAGAATCTGTTTTAACATTATTGTCTATGTCGTTCAATCATAATAACAAACCAGTATTGGCAGCTAACACCGTACCTGGCGGGCACAGGCACACACCGGATAATTACCTTGGCTTCAATCCGATTTCTCGTCGGTTTTGCAATAACTATCTGTTTTTCTAATTGTGTTAAAAATTCTTTTAACCATCCTTACCTACTTTATCCACGATATTGTGTTTTCTATAATTTTCTTCGCTAATAATTAATTATGGTCTACTTTATCAAAAGCTTTTGCAAAGTCTAAATAACCAAAACATCTGTTTCATCTTTCCCGCTTTTCATATTTTTGAATATGGTTTTCACGGTGGGACTAACAGTTGGGTTTTGGGTTTGGTTACTTTTTCCGGGTACGCAAACCATGTTTTGTCCTTTTATTAAACAAATTATTTTTATTAAATTAAATTGTTTCATAATATTTTTCTTCAATTACCCTTTCATACACTTTCCAGTAATATGTTGATGTTAGACTCCAAAGGCTATGAATTACCTTGCCTATAGTCTGATCACCACTTTTGACAAAGTAGGGGTAATATATGCTAATTTGTGCTCATTCATCATTATCTTGCCTGTATCTACAAACTTTGACTTTTAATTATAATTTGCAAGTGGGCTTTGCGATAGCAATGAACTACTTTCCTTTAACAAACAAAATAGCAGGAATTCCAATCCAGGCCATGCAGCAGCTCCATTTTTAATTTCATTAATAGGCCTTGCACAAATATCAGCTTTCAGTTAATATCTATGTCAGCTTAAATAGTTCACTATTTTGCACTCCCTTAAACTTCTATATCATTATCTTTCATTACCTCCAGTTCTAGGGGTGAATTAATTCTCTTATTAACGTTCTTCGCCCAGTATGTTGCAAATCTTTCCTTTTTTTTCATTAGTTAATCTTACTTCAATTCTCAGATGGGCCTATTTCTATTTTCTTCTTTTATTCATTTTCTTCGCCGAATGAGGTATAATAGTTTGGGGTTTTGCTTGATATTTAATAGGGTTTTTTTCTTACCAAGTTCCCGTTTTTTCATTTTCTTTTTGATTGTTAATCAACTTTTGCTTCTGCCATTTTCTTTCATCTTACCTTTTTAGTTCTATAAACTTTACCCATGCATTTTTTTCTTTTGCAAGTACCTTTTTTTTCCCAACTTTCTTGATTTTCTGGAACAAGATCCTTCCTGTCTCTTTGGTATGCAATGAATGATGGTTTACTTTTCTTCTTCGGTAGGTAGTATTTTTTCACCCTATTATATCCAACTATTTTATATAATAATCACCCCGGTATTTACCCATTATGGTCATCACTTACGAAAATGTTATCACCCAATCTTTGTTTAATTCTTCATTAATTTATGACCATTTTATATTTTAATTTTTACTGTAGAAAGTTTGTATGTTTTCACCAGTATCCTTACCCACTTTTTCATTTCTTGCTTTAATCTTACTATTTTCACCCTTGCTTTGGAATGAACTGTTAATTCTATGACATTGATGGTCCTGAAATTAAACTCGCAATTATAAACTATTATTTCTTTAAACATAAATTCATCTCGTTCACAAATACTAGGTCTAAAGTATTTTCCTTTCTTGTTGGCAGGTGATTTATTTGTTGAATGTTGTATTCTAGTAGCATATCTAATAGCTTTTCAAATTGCCTCTTATCTTCTGCACTACTATTACTCTCTTTTTTATATGTATAAGTACAACCACAATCTCCTATTCGTTCTTTCCATTCTACGAAAGGAAGTTGAAGTCACCAGATAGGAGAATAGTCCAGTCCTTGTGATTTCTACATATATCATCCAATTTTTCAATTATTATGTCAAACTCTTTAGTATTAGGAGGTCTATATATTACTATGTTCATCATCAATTTCAGATTCAAATTCTACCGCTATTAGTTCACATTCTGAGTTACTATATTTCTCATATATTTTTCCTTGTTTTTTGTCTTTCCCATATATTGCGGTTCCCCCTTGATTCCTATTTTTTCTATCTGATCTATAAGTTTGGAACCCTTTTATTTGATCATCATTCCCAGTCTCTTGGGAATACCAGGTTTCACTTATATTCATTATATCTATTTTCTTTTCAATTGGGTTAGTTCTTCTAAGTACTCTATTTTTCTTTTTGAGTTACTCGTAACTAAACCCTGCGCATTCATCACTATGATGGTTTGCGTGTTTTCTCCTTCATTTAATACTGATAGTAATAAGGATTTTCCCATGTCTCTTTCCTGTTCTGGTATGTTGTTCTTTTTTTTCATTTCCAGAAAATTCTGACATTAAAAAATCCAACTTTTCATAATATTTGATCTTCCATTCATCATAATTATTCATTTTGTGTCTGAATCTGCAATTTTCTCCGTTTCTGCAATATCCTCTTGCATAATAAATACAGTTATTATCTCTTGAGTAGAATTTCGGAGCTGATGCTTTGAAATTTTTTGCTGACACCTCTGCATATCTCATTGGTGGTTTGCTTTTCTCTTTTACCTGATATTCTTGATTTCTCTCTTTATTTGTTTCTTTCTTATTTTGGATTTTATTACTTGGTTGGTTATTTATTTGATTATGATTCATGGCTACAGGGTGCATATATTTGCATTTTTTGTCGAACTTACATCCTTTTCCTTCTTTTAGGTTTTACATATTTTTGGATGCAGATCTCTGCAATCATCCCCATATCCATCTAAGTATGACATTTACCATATATTTCATTTATGTTTTGACATATCTTAGGATGTTTGTAGTAAACATCTTTCTCCAAATCTGCAATTCCTCTTTTCAAAAGGTTGCAGATTTTGTCTTTCTTGTCTATTTTTTCCTATTTTTTCATTTCCCGTCATTGTATAGATCTGGGTAGAGCCTCTTCGGATTTGCTTTTCTGTTGTCATATCGTAATTTTTTCTTCGTAGGTATGCTGCTTTATTGCCTCATATGTAGTATCAATGAGTATCTCTGCATCCATACTTTTATCTTGTTCTTTGTTTTCCTTATTTTTTTCTGTCATTTTCATTTTTGTTTACTTCTCTTCCGTTTTCCTCTTCTTCTTCTTCTTCTTCTTCCTCTTCCTCTTCTTCTTCATCAACCTCAAATATTTGTACATTCAATCTTGATTTAATAACATTGTCTATCCATGATAGACATGTTGAACAAAAAATTCTTGTATCTTTTTCTCATATCTTGTATTACCTCAGCACACTGTGGATGGGTCGGAATGTTGCATGCAGCACATTTTCTGATTAGGTTTTGTGGATTGACTATGCTATACCAAACCTTACACAGTTTGCATGCTTTTGGCATTCTTTTTCCTAATGCATCAATTAGTATATTCACAAGATTTACCTTATTCATTTTCTTTGTCGGAATATGTTGGTTATGTATATTTTCTTTATGAGTCTCTTGACCACTTGGATTTTATTTGGAACTTCTTCAATTATTTTCAAGATGTTTTCATTAGATTTGTTCCAGTTTAAGGATTATATCCTTCTAATATATCTATGAATGCTTTTGTATCTTTTTGGTTAGGACTGTTGCTGATTTCATAGATGAGAAATGCCAGTTCCCTTCCTGCTACCTCATCGTATTGTGAATCTGTCTAAGCACGCCAAATTACGCCACCTTTTCCCGCAGTTGGAACTTACTGCCATCTTGTTCTGATTTATGTATTACACTTGATAAACTAACTTAGAAGACGCTTTATCCTACTATTTTCACACTAATCTTATCACGATAGTTCACGAACACTTCTAGATATTTCTCAAATTCTAGTCGTATGTTAAACTTGTGATATCTGTTGATTATTGTGACTTCACGCGGGTACGTCTCACCAAGCAAGATGGCTACTACGAGAGAGACAGACAATAAAAATACAGTGATTGACAGAAACATATGACCCTTACGAAGCAAGACCAGGTCAGATCGATCTTCGTCGTCACATTCCAATCTCCATTCGGTGTCAATAACGAGATTTTTGTGAGGAAATTAGGAAATAAAGAAAGGAGTTCGTACAAGTATACGAGACCGTTGGCATGGCCCGTCTCGTACAGGTATCAATCAGTCTTAGGTAGTTCGTTTCCGGTGGGAATATACAATAATAATAATAATAATTGTCGAAATGTGAAAGTTTTTGTTTCCGATCTCTGTACAGAGTAAAACAAGCTGTAGACTTGTATTTCGGAGAATGTGTGAGCTCTCTCTCTCTCTCTCTCTCTCTCTCTCTCTCTCTCTCTCTCTCTCTTAGCACTGCTCAGTGCTCTCCTTATGAGAGATACATGAATGGTTAAAATGAAATTGGGGAGAGAGAGAGAGAGAGAGAGAGAGAGAACATAAGGGAAGAATTAGCTCAGTGAGATACACAATAAATCTGAAATTGGAGAGAGAAAGGGAGAGACAGAGAGAGAAAGAGAGGAACGAGAGAGAGAAATCTAACATAAGAGAGCACTGAGCAGTGCTAAGAGAGAGAGAGAGAGAGAGAGAGGAGAGAGAGAGAGAGAGAGAGAGAGAGAGAGAGAGCTCACACATTCTCCGAAATACAAGTCTACAGCTTGTTTTACTCTGTACAGAGATCGGAAAAACAAAACTTTCACATTTCGACAATTATTCTTATTATTATTGTATATTCCCACCGGAAACGAACTACCTAAGACTGATTGAATACCTGTACGAGACGGGTCAATGCCAACGGTCTCGTATACTTGTACGAACTCCTTTCTTTATTTCCTAATTTCCTCACAAAAATCTCGTTATTGACATCGAATGGAGATTGGAATGTGACGACGAAGATCGATCTGACCTGGTCTTGCTTCGTAAGGGTCATATGTTTTTGTCAATCACTGTATTTTTATTGTCTGTCAGTTGGTGAAAGTATTTTGGCTGCTTATTGGCGACAGGAAGTTATTCAGAACAAGTGGGAGTGTGTAGATGATTTGCATATACTATATATATATATATATATATATATATATATATATATATATATATATATATATATATATATATATATATATATATATATATATATATATATATATATATATATATATATATATATCTAGTTGGCCCGAGGTCGGTAAACTACACTGACGTCCTGATTTGTCCTCTGTCCGCTTGCTGGTTCGAATCCACGAAAGGGCGAAATTATTTATCAGCTAAATAAAATATCCCCTTCCGTTAACATTATACGAAAATATGTTAATTCCGAGGTTAGAGCGAACTGGATACTAAAGGACATTTGTAGCTTAAAGCATGTAGTATATGAATCACGGTGATGTGAGAAAATTTTCAATATATATAAAATATACATATATATATATATTATATATATTATATATATATATATATATATATAAACAAATCTAATTACTGTAAACACTATAAAAATCACGAATGATAATAATAATCACTATAATCAACAATGGTACCAAAAGTCCAATTGCTGGAGACTGATCCATTGCAAAAATATCAGCCACTTCCTTGAATCCACAGGCGCCAGTCACCACTCTTAAAAACCTCCTTTCACACATACACAAACAAACAAACACACGACTCCCTAAGGTAATGTGGTGTGAGAACTATTAATAAAAAAAAAACTAAAAAAAAAAAAAATCTTTGGTTATTCTTCCTCGGCAGATATAACCTTCGGTGCAGTCGGGGAGCCACTGGCACCAGGGTCCCAAGGAATGCTCCGGAATCCCTGAGGAGGCCTATATAGCTCTGGCTCTTCGTCTAGGCCTAAGACTAAAGACAATTATGATGAGAAAATGGTTCGTTTTGGAGGCCTACGTGGATGGATCAAATTCTCTCCAGGTGACTGAAGGGAGAAAGTGGGTTGGATGGACTTCGAGAATTGGGTCTTGAGGACGAATGAAATAGATCTTGATGACCATAATTTCGGTCTTGAAGACCAGTTCTTAAATTGTTGCCTTGAAGACCAATAAATTGGGTCTTTCAGTACAATTCGAGATACAATTGGATCTAAGTTGCTTTGGAGATAAATGCATTTTTTATCCACATTTTTTGGAAATTCATTTTAAAATGCCTTGCAAGTAAATTAGATAGTCTACACCAAATTTATTGATAAATCCATTCTAAAATATATTCATTGTCTGACCGAACTCCTTTATAGATACATAACAAAATATATTGCAAAATAGTATGCTGGTTATTCATCAGAATCTGTGTTATATTTTCTCTAGAAAGCCTTGGAAACCTATATGTAATTTTTCATTGAAATTATATATATTTAAAAGGTTTGGGAAACATTTCAATACTGCAAATTTATTGCTAGAGATAAAAGCATTTAAAGTGTTGTTGAAATATTTATATATTACATTTAAACCTCCCAACACTTTATTCTCTGAAAAACTTTAAAAAAATTGCCCTAAAACTGGAACATGGCTGACTGACAAGTGCTACTGAACTAACTTGCAAAGTTATATCAAGTCTCAGAAAGAGAGAGATTCTTCTTTAAACTGATATATTATATCTTCTCGAAAGTGCTTACAGAAGCTTACAGACGCATATTTCTTAAGAAGATAAAAAATACAGCGTCCTTGAAACCAAACAAGTTCGTTCTGGAAAGGGACTGGAAAGTTAAAGTTTTTGGAAAAGTACACACGACTTGATTAAAACATTCCTAAAAAGGCAAAACAATTGAGCACTGGTTTCAAAAGTTGCTTTGTAAAGCCATGCATATTGTTTTCAAACTTTGCTCAGAGTCCTTGGGAAAACAAGTCTGTTGTTTGAAGAGCATTTGAAAGAAAGAGAGAGAGAGAGTCCTTGATTTTAACATGCGACTTCTGGAAAGTCCTTGGAAAGGAGTCCTATGAAACCATATGCGTTCCTGAGAGTCCTTGAGAGTCCACATACAGTTTTCTGTACTTGAAAAAGAAAATAGTCCTTTTCATGAATTATCAACTTTATGAAAATTTAATCTAAAAAAAATTAACCTTTGGAAAATAACAAGAAGACTTTCTGAAAAGCCTCTCAGGCCCTAAAAACCCTGGAAACAAGACGCCCTCTGGAAACCATGTAGAAGACTTTCTGGAAAGCCTCTCAGGCCCTAAAAACCCTGGAAACAAGAAGCCCTCTGGAAACCAATTAGAAGACTTTCTGGAAAGCCTCTCAGGCCCTAAAAACACTGGAAACAAGAAGCCCTTTGGAAACGAACACAAGTCTTTCTGGAAAGGCTTTCCAGACCTAAAAATATAATATCTCCCTTTCGGAACAAAGCCAGACCTGAAAATATAATATTCTGGAAACAAGACGCCCTTTGGAAACGAACACAAGCCTTTCTGGAAAGCCTTTCTAGACCTAAAAATATAATATTCTGGAAACAAGAAGCCCTATGGAAACCAACTAAAAGCCTTTCTAGAATAAAAACACTGGGAACAAGAAACTCTTTTGAAACCAACACAAATCTTTCTGGAAAGCCTTTCTATACCTAAAAATATAATATTCTGGAAACAAGACGCCCTTTGGAAACCCCCAACACAAGCCTTTCTGAAAGGCCTTTTCCTTTCAGGCCCTGAAAAAAAAAAAAAAAAAAAAACAAAAAAAAAAAAAAAAAAAATCATCCCGAAACGAGAGACGTCCTATGAGTAACCAAGGAGAGACATCCTTCCTTCCTCAGAGGCTCCTTCCCGCGAACTAAGCCCGCCAATTTGCAATAATGATTCCTTCAGGGCAAACCTCCGTCGTAAACCCTTCTTAATCCGGAAGACGGAGGTAAGGGAACGGGGTTAGGGCTTCTCTTAACCTTTGGGAAACAGACAGCCGCCCACCCGCCCGCCCGCCAGGCCGCCCGCCCTTAAATATGGCATTCGGGGGATTCCGCTAATGGCGACAGCGCCTAATTCAGGAGGGCAAAATACACACAGAAGACAGCTGTGTCGGGGCTCTGCCGAAGAGCCGTTTCGCAAGGGCACCTTAGGGCCTGGGTAATGATGTTGCGGCTCTCTCTCTCTCTCTCTGGTTACTCAGTTACATGCATAAAATATGTGCGTTACTTGCCGGAAACAGTCTCTCTCTCTCTCTCTCTCTCTCTCTCTCTCTCTCTCTCTCTCTCTCTCCTTAGATACATTCAAGTATCTATGCATATATAATATATATATGTACATATGAGTGAACGAATCCATAATAGGTACGTTGCTTTGAACTGACCACAAACTCCCCCCCTCTCTCTCTCTCTCTCTCTCTCTCTCTCTCTCAATAACCCAGACAATCACGGGGGCCCTCCCATTACCGCATCAAGTGGCCCGCTGCCACGAAAAAGGAGACGCCAGAGAAATAGAAGCGAAATTCTACCACTCGACACAAGGCCCTGTTTGTTTCTCTAAGCGATAGTGATCTCGAGGTAATGTTGTGGTCAATTCTTTAAAAGAGATAATTGAGATAATTCGGTAGAGAGGGGCGAGAGTGATGTCGATATTAAATTTTGTGCGTTGGGTGAGGGTGAGGGTGGGGTGTGTGTGTGTGTGGTGTGGGGGGGGGGGGGGGGGGGGGGGGGGTTGGGGGGCGCGAATGGTAAAAGTGTATTATTATCATTATATTTATATATCAGGATCTTCGGGTTTAATATAGACAGACTGCTTAGGTATAAGATGTCTCGATGCGATAAGGATCTTGAGACTTCGAGAGAGAGAGATTCCGTTGGACTATATTACCTACAGGGGCACGGCTGAGGTCATCCGAGGAAATGGCAGTTCGAAACTGAACGGACGGCCATCTTCTTCCCACACTCCCAACAACCAAAAACCAGACACTTGTAAACGTTTGTTTGTTGATATTGGAGTCTAAAGGAGGGTTGGACGTTTCGTGTCCGGCAGTGACAAGGTCCAAGTTGTCGGCGACGCGACGGGATAGGATATTAGTGGAAGGATACCGTGAAAGGAGAGCGAAGCGAGAGGCCATTGGCAATTACCTCGTCGAGGCTTTCCCGAACGTTTGGAAGGAAGGAGGAAGAATGGCCAGCGGTATTACCTCGTCGAGGTTCTGTGGCTCATTGAAAGGAAGAGAGAGGTCATTAGGAAATACCTCGTCGAGGCTTTCCCGAACGTTGGAAGGAAGGAGGAAGAATGGCCAGTGGGATTACCTCGTCGAAGTTCTGTGGCTTTGAAACAAGGATGAGAGGCCAATATGAATTACCTCGTCGAGGCTTTCCCGAACGTTTGGAATTCAAGGAGGAAGAGAAGCCAGTGGGATTACCTCGTCGAGGGCCTTCAGCTTGTTGGAAATAGATAAGAAACGAGTGGAAGGACCCTCTGAAAGAAAGAAGAGAGGCCATTGGTAATTACCTCGTCGACACCTTCCCACTTGAAAGAAAGAAGAGAGGCCAGTGGGAAGTACCTCGTCGAGGCCTCACCTAATTTCGTTGGAAAACAGGACTACTGATGTAAACGGTGGCAGGAGGAGGAGGAGGGGGAGGAGGAGGAGGGGGAGGAGGAGAGGCCAGTATGAATGACCACAGCTGTCAACAACCAACCAGTAGAAAGATTAAATCCTGCTAAAATGAATAAATAAATAAACTCCTGAAATACAAAATCGGCAACCGACATCCCGTCTGATATTTGTACGGAAGTCTCCCATTCATAAAATCGAATGATCATTTATTGATGGATTCTTTTATTAATTAGAAACTCGACGACAAATGAGTTTTCAAACGCTTCAGTGGGCCTACCAATTAAATCTTTAAATGCCCACCCCTCCCTCTGCCCCTTAATGATGACCCCTCCCCTCTCACACCCCCAAAAAAAAAAGGATTCATTTTGTAGCTTTTGTATAAACTATAATACATTTCAATCGTCTCTGTTTGTCTTTCATTTATTCTCGAATTTCGTGGTTAATTGGGGTTAATGAGTTGACTTAGTGACGTCATCTGTGATACCAGGGACAATAATTTAGGTTCTATTTTGTCTAATTTGGAGAGGCCGACGGAATGGGTTCAATTATGGCTGATGTGACTTACTGGCATCTAAAAACATCAGTCGGTGGAAGTCAGTAATCCTATTTGGAGTACACGGCTCAACGGCTGTTATTTTAGGGACAATTTGTCTTTATTTTGTCTGAATTTGGAGGCTGATGGAACTAGCAATTTATTGCTGATGTAATGCACTCTCAGTCGGATGTTGAGAAATGAGAGAGAGAGAGAGAGAGAGAGAGAGAGAGAGAGAGAGAGAGAGAGAGAGAGAGAGAGAGAGAGAGAGAGAGCTACAACTTACAATAGAGACTACTTAAATATCCAATCGGAACTTCTGACACATACTAATTGTGTGTGTGTGTGTGTGAGAGAGAGAGAGAGAGAGAGAGAGAGAGAGAGAGAGAGAGAGAGAGAATCTACACATTACAAACTCACTCAAAACTCTAAAAAAAAAAAAAGTCACACTCCAAACCACCATAGCCCTAAGTGAGTCACGCAATTTCGTAGCAGACCTCAAGAGCCTATTGAAAATCACTTCGAATAATTACTGTAACTGTATATAATTTGAAGGCCTACTTCCCCCGTAACTGTTTAGGCCTATGATAATAATTCGTAGCCAGCTACCTTAAGAACCTTCGTGTGGACTCAAATCTCACAATCAGGGTTCTATGTTGATGTCATGGCTTAAGTTTCAAATCATTATGCACAAAATTCATGGAATATAGTATAAATGAAAGGAAATAAATGGTTGGCATATTCATTTTAAAAGGTCATGTATATAGGCCTGGTTTTTTGTTTGTTTGTATGGTGTTTTTACGTTGCATGGAACCAGTGGTTATTCAGCAACGGGACCAACGGCTTGACGTGACTTCCGAACCACGTAGAGAGTGAATTTCTATCACCAGAAATAAACATCTCTGACCCCTCAATGGAATGCCTGAGAATCGAACTCGCGGCCACCGAGGTGGCACTCAAAGACCATACCAACCACGCCACTGAGGCGCTGGTTCGTTGTACATATATAGTTTGTTGATATTTTGGTATTGGCCCAGGGTATGGCGTATATAATAATAATAATAATAATAATAATAATAATAATAATAATAATAATAATAATAATAATTCAAAGAAAACTCATAATCACATGAGTCAATAAAATAAAATGGAAAAGTAAATCCACAATAATATGTCTGTTTGATCTTGTTATTTAAAATACAAAGCAGAAATCTTTCGATGACCTGCACGGTCAACAAGATCAAACAGACATATTATTGTGGATTTACGCTTCCAATAATAGTAATATTGTTATTATTATTATTGTTAAGAAATTCACAGTTTCGTGAAAAAAAAATGTTAAAAAATATCCAGAATTATATATTATTTCTATGTAAAGAAAAATATATTTTTTTAATATATAATTGTGGATTTTTTTAATATTATTGTTATTATTATTATTATTATTATTTATTATTTTTTTTGCTCTATCACAGTCCTCCAATTCGACTGGGTGGTATTTATAGTGTGGGGTTCCGGGTTGCATCCTGCCTCCTTAGGAGTCCATCATCTTCTTACTATGTGTGCCGTATCTAGGATCACACTCTTCTGCATGAGTCCTGGAGCTACTTCAGCCTCTAGTTTTTCTAGGTTCCTTTTCAGGGATCTTAGGATCGTGCCTAGTGCTCCTATGATTATGGGTACGATTTCCACTGGCATATCCCATATCCTTCTTATTTCTATTTTCAGATCTTGATACTTATCCAATTTTTCCCTCTCTTTCTCTTCAACTCTGGTGTCCCATGGTATTGCGACATCAATGAGTGATACTTTCTTCTTGACTTTGTCAATCAACGTCACGTCTGGTCTGTTTGCACGTATCACCCTATCCGTTCTGATACCATAGTCCAGAGGATCTTTGCCTGATCGTTTTCTATCACTCCTTCAGGTTGGTGCTCGTACCACTTATTACTGCAAGGTAGCTGATGTTTCTTGCACAGGCTCAGTGGAGGGCTTTTGCCAACTGAATCATGCCTCGTTTTTGTACTGGTTCTGTGCAAGTGCCGGGCATTTGCTTGCTATGTGGTTTATGGTTTCACTTTTCGTATTGCACTTCCTACATATGGGAGAGATGTTATTTCCGTCTATCGTACTTTGAACATATCTGGTTCTTAGGGCCTGAGCTTGTGCCGCTGTTATCATTCCTTCAGTTTCCTTCTTTAGCTCTCCCCTCTGTAGCCATTGCCAATTGTCATCGCTGCTAGTTCTTTAGTCTGTCTCATGTATTGTCCGTGCATTGGTTTGTTGTGCCAGTCCTCTGTTTCTTTCGTCTTTCTCCTGCTCTGTATATTTCTGGGTCTTCGTCTGCTTTTATTAGTCACTTCTTCCCATGCCAACTCTTTAGACCACTCGTCTTCACTGGTTTTCATATATTGCCCCAGTGCTCTGTTTTCGATGTTGACGCAGTCTTCTATACTTAGTAGTCCTCTCCCTCCTTCCTTTCGTGTTATGTATAGTCTGTCCGTATTTGCTCTTGGGTGTAGTGCTTTGTGTATTGTCATATGTTTCCTGGTTTTCTGATCTATGCTGCGGAGTTCCTGCCTTCGTCCAGTCCACTATTCCTGCGCTGTATCTGATTACTGGCACTGCCCATGTGTTTATGGCTTTTATCATATTTCCGGCGTTGAGTTTTGACTTGAGTATCGCCTTGAGTCTCTGCATATATTCTTTCCGGATCGTGTCCTTCATCTCTTGGTGTTTTATATCTCCTCCTTCCATTATTCCCAGGTATTTGTATCCTGTCTCATCTATGTGTTTGATGTTGCTCCCATCTGGTAGCTTTATCCCTTCAGTTCTCGTTACTTTGCCTTTTTTGTATGTTGACTAAGGCGCCATTTTTGCTATTCCAAACTCCATCCTTGATGTCCCAGATACAATCCTTACAGTCTGGATTAGGGTATCTATTTCCTTGATGCTCTTACCATATAGCTTGATGTCGTCCATGCACATCAGATGGTTGATTATGTTGCCTCTTTTCTTGAGTTGGTACCCGGCATCCATATTCTGTAGTACGTTTTGTCATGGGAATCATGGCTACTACGAAGAGTAGTGGGGACAGTGAGTTCGCACCCTGGAAGACCCTCTCCGATGATATTGATTATTATTATTTTTTTTTTAATTATTTTATTATTATTATTATTATTATTATTATTATTATCATAAATAAACAAATGAAAAGCTAGAAAAGATCGATAAGAGGAAGAAATACTGATTGATTTTTATATAATAATTAATAATAATAATAATAATAATAATAATAATAATAATAATAATAATAATAAATGCTCCAAAATTCATTAAGATAAAGAACTGCTAAACAATAATAATAATAATAATAATAATAATAATAATAATAATAAGATCAATAAATGCTCCAAATTCATTAAGATAAAGAACTGCTCAATAATAATAATAATAATAATAATAATAATAATAATAATAATAATAATAATAATGATCAATAAATGCTCCAAAATTCATTAAGATAAAGAACTGCTCAATAATAATAATAATAATAATAATAATAATAATAATAATAATAATAATAATAATACATCACCACCCAAGGCACGGCGTACCGCAAGGGTGCCATCTGGGACCCAGCCTAATTTCCAAGAGAATAACGCCACTTAAACAGTGGAGCCTCTTAAGGTCAAAGAAAGCCTGGGTCATTCGTCAAAGAGGAGGAACCCAACGTCATTCACAGGAACCATCTCAATTAGGGTCAACGCGGCGACGGCACAGAAAAAAATGCGATGAATAAATGAACAAACGGATAAAAAGAACCAAAATGGAAATTAGCATTCATTATACAAATTGCGGTCATGGAGATTGGGTTGTTAGCTGTAACAGAAGGTCGGTTCTGTTCTCTTGACTAAAGCAGTCAGCTGTTATGAGCTGACGAATCTCTCTCTCTCTCTCTCTCTCTCTCTCTCTCTCTCTCTCTCAAGAAGTAAGCAAATATGCCTTACTTTGTCTACAACAGATAATGAGTTACAAACCATCATTAAATTTAATCAACTCTTAATTTTCTCATCTCTCTCTCTCTCAAGACATAAACAAAGATGTTTTATTTTGTCCATTATACTCAATTAGTTTTACACTATGACTAACTATCACTCTGCACTAGATATGCTCTCTCTCTCTCTCTCTCTCTCTCTCTCTCTCTCTCTCTCTCTCTCTCTCCTGCTTTTTTAGACTAATACGCCTTCTCACTACGCTGAAAGACTTGTTTCGAACCTACCGCCAGTTCGAAAGTCATACATAAATGTGTGTGTATATATATATATGATATATATATATATATATATATATATATATATATATATATATATATATATTAGCAATATATAACACAAACACGCACCACAAAAACAAAACAGAAACGCAATACGTTCAAACCAAACGTTTGGAACGCAATCCGTTTTCTATTTTTTTTTTTTCTAAACGTTTATTGACACTGCCCATCCAGACCACCCAAAGTGATCCAGTGGTTACTTTCCTCTCGAGAGACTCCTGTATTTACTCTTACGTTACTCTTTCCTCTTAGAAGACTTATATATTTGTCAGGAGATTTCGCCTCAAGTGATACAGAGAGATGAGATGAAATCAAAATATTGCCTCTCGAAAATATTTCCGCTTACTCGGGAAGTAAGCCTACAAACTGCTTTGTTGCTGTTGTTTTTCTTCTTCTTGGGGGGGGGGGGGGGTTAGGAAAGATCTATAAAGGTCCTAAAAGGGTCTGAAAAAAAGGATATAGGAATTTGAGGATGGGATGTTTATGGTTTGTTCATTAGAATGAAAATGTAAACAAAATAAATAACGTGAATAATTATTTCTAATAAAACGTAGCGTATTCATTTTAATTTTCGTCGGTGAAACAACGCGCTAATTGGCCGTCGATTTTGGCCCGCGCACCGAGTAAGCTGGAGGTCGAATCACGCCTTATCATTTATCTCTATGCTGTGATGACTATTGGACAATATCTCTCTTAAGTAAGATGGAGATTAATACCCCTTTTTTATCTTATAGTAACTGTTATTTTGGGATGAAGTTGCTAGCCTTACACCCCTTAGCCCAAGGATTTACAAAGGGTTTATCTGCAGATGTCAGGGATTTTTCGGTCACCTTTCCAGCTACTGACCAGACCCAACATTATATAACTTATACATTAACTATTATTATTATTATTATTATTATTATTATTATTATTATTATTATTACAGAATTGCTTGGTTACCTGTCGGCCGGCTACTGACCAGACCCAGCATTACGGATTTTATACATCAAGTATTATTACTATTATAATAATTATCATTGTTTTTTTGGTAACCTGTCCAGCTACTCACCAAAACCAATATTAAATAACTTAGACATTAATTATTAGTAATTATTACAGAATCTCTTGGTTACCTGTCCAACTACTGACCAGACCCAATATTGTAAACTTTTATAGATCTTCATTATTATTATCATTATGTATATATAATATATATATATATATATATATATATATATATATATATATATAATATAGTATATATTATATAGTATATATTATATATATATAATGCATGCCCTCATATATAAATAGAGCAACCGCTTGGTCTGGTCAATACTTGGAAGGGTTACCTAATGAAAACTCGTCATATATAATACATAAAATTATCTATTCTATGGCGGCGATAGAACCAGGGCTATTCTCTATTGAACCCGACTATTCTACAAAGATGGAGAAATAGTTAACTATCTATTAGTAAAAGAAAATATATAGTTAAAATAAAATGAAAAAAAAATGCGAAATAGTTAACTATCTCTCAATAAAGTTAAAAAAATAGCTCAAACAAACTAATCAGAACATTTAACTAAACAATATCGCTTAATAATAATTATAAATAAACATATTCTCAAATATTTGCTTATTCACTCAAATAACAGTACATAAAAAATATATAATCAAATAAAAATATTTGAAAAAAATACTAAGTCGACTCATAACAATTCGCTACTTAGAAAAAAAATCTAAAGATACAAAAAAAAGCAATTAACAATTGTCTATATTATTCCCCGAATCCTTAAAAAAAAACACACACACACACACACACAACTGGTAACTAGGTTTCTGGACGGACAGAGAGAGAGAGAGAGAGAGAGAGAGAGAGAGAGAGAGAGAGAGAGAGAGAGAGAGAGTCCTACATCGATCACCCTAATAAATAAAAGGGATCCTTAAGACATAAATTAAAAGGGCTTCCCATACCCCCCTTGGGAGATCCTTCGACTGGAATAGGACTCTGGAATAAAGACTCTTTCGAAAGAGACCTCCTGGAATAGGATTCCTGCCTGATCTTATCATAGGACTTAATTGAGGTCCTAAAAGAACTTTTTTTATGCGCTTTTTTCATCATTCTTTTAGCAGGAGGCCTTTGGGAGTGGAAATAATTGAATACAGTATTGTTTAGTTTCAAAATACAGCATGGCAGGCAGTTTAGTTTCAAAATATAACAGTCTACTTGTAGTCTGAACTACATTACAGATTCAGTCTGGAATACAGCACTTTACAAAATAAAACCCTGTAATACAATATACTGTAGTTTTAACTGAACTACAATACATTGTCCTCAGTGCAATATAGTGCATACAGAATCACAGAACTGCGCTGTTGTATTCAAAACTACGGTAGTTGAATTCAAGACTACAGTAGTTGTATCAAAAACTACAGAAGATATATTCAAAACTATAATACTTTAATTCAAAACTACAAGAGATTTATTAAAAACTCCAGTTGTTGTATCCAAAACTACAGTAGATGCACTCCAAACTACAGTAGATATATTCAAAACTACAGTAGTTGTGTTGAAAACTAGCCTACAGTGCAACGTTTTAGCCTGGACAAATTACATAACAGTTTCAGTATGTAAATAAAACAGCCTGTAACCTAATCCAAAGTACGGCACAGTTTCAAACTCAAAATAAAAATTTAAATAACTTTTACTTTATTCTCCTTGCGTTATTTGATTATGTTCTTTAGAATTGCTTATTAATAATAGCTGCTGTATATTACACACACACACACACACACACACACAAACATAGACATATATATATATATATATATATATATATATATATATATATATATATATATATATATATATATATATGCATGTATATATATATATATATATATATATATATATATATATATATATATATATATATATATATATATATTATATATATATATATATATGTGTGTGTGGAGAGAGAGAGAGAGAGAGAGAGAGAGAGAGAGAGAGAGAGAGAGAGAGAGTAGGCTCTAAACCCAAGCGAAGTGAAAGAAACGCCTCTTGAAGCAAGACATTTTAAAACTAACTTGGAAACACAGAAGGATGAAGAGACTCAAGGAGCTTCTAGATAAAAACAAGCACGTACGTCAACCTATCCTTAAAACACGGAGGAAATTGGAAATGTTCGGGAAACACGGAGAAAAGTAGCGAATTTCAGTAAACAGAGAAATAAACCATCGACTGCCACATTCCAAAAGTGAGTGACTTGTTGCCTATCCAAACTAACTTGACTCTGATGTTGGCAACCTTCCTCACACAGTTCTCTATGACAATGGCTAACACGATCTACACCCCACCAATCGGATTGAATTCTCGAAGACGGGGAATGAAGTATAATGAAAAGAGCATGAAAATGAAAACGTACCGGATAAATGTAGGGGAAGATGAGACGACGCAAGAAAGATAAAGCAAATAAAAATTTTAAATAAAATACAAAGAGGGAATCATAAAAATACGATACAAAGAAGAAATAATAAAAAGAAGGGGGGATTAAAAAAAGTGATAAAAACATAATTAGGAAAAAGTGACTAAAAATAGTATCAATCAGATACATTGAGATGAATGAATAGACGCAGATTATAGAGAGGAAGGGAAGGATTAGAGAAACGGGGGGGAAGGTTAAGGAGACAATAATAAAAGCAGGAAACACCAGAGGGCGAAGAAACGTCGGGGAAGAGATAATAATAAATACTGAAATGGAAGAAGCTCAAACACAAAACAAACTGTAAATAGATAAAAGGTAGGAAATTGAAAGTCATAATTAATTGTAATTAACAAAATGAGTCTTCGAAGAGAGAGAGAGAGTAACTGACAAAACCTAGTGACAGAAAATATACGAAAAAGAGAGAGAGAGAGAGAGAGAGAGAATAACTGATAAAACCCAGCGACAGAAAATATAGGAAAAGGTTACAAAGACAGAGAGAGAGAGAGAGAGAGAGAGAGAGAGAGAGAGCGAGAGGAGAGAGAGAGAGAAATAAATAACTGATAAAACCCAGCGACAGAAAATATAGAAAAGGTTTTACAGAGAGAGAGAGAGAGAGAGGGAGAGAGAGTAGAGAGAATGAGAGAGGGAAAAGGAAAGAGAAGAGAGAGAGAGAGAGAGAGAGATAATAACTGATATAAAAACCCAGCGACAGAAAAATATAGGAAAAGGTTACAGATGAGATGAGAGAGTAGAGAGAGAGAGAGAGAGAGAGAGAAACTCCATCCATACACAAACCGAACGTGTCTTTTCTTTTTTTTATTTCTTTTTTAAATCTTCCGCCAGACCGCTCCTGCGTGTTTGCCTAACCCCGCCCGCCTGTTTGTTCAGCGGGCATTGCACCGTAATGCGTGTTTGTGTTTGTTTTACCCGTCTGTTTGCAGCTGTAAAAGGGTTGCAGGATACAAATAATAAGATGGAGAAAGTGAACCGGGGAGAAAAACAACTACGGAGAAATGGGCTCAAAGAAACATCGTCCTATATCTTCTACTTGCGTGTTTGTGTGTTTGTTCAATTCCATACGACTGATTCCGCGTGTTAGGGCGGACAAACATGACATGTAGTTTCTAGGGGTCTGTTCGTGTGTTTGTTCAATTCCGTACGACGGTTTGCGCGAGTTTGGGCGGACAAACATGGCCCTCTATCTTCTACGGGCGTGTTTGTGCGCTCGTTCAATTCGCTACGACTGTTTCGTCTCCCTTAAAAAGCGAATTAAAAAAAAACAAAATTTCAACGTGCTACATCAGCGACGTGTTTGTTCCGTTCGCTACGACTGTTTGTGCCAACAAACACGGGCGTGTTTGTTCAATTCGCTACCATCCTCATTGCCTGTTTGTTTCGCCTCATTCAAAGGAAAATAATAAAAGAGAAATCATATGATAGTGAACTAAGCATAAACCCCTCCCAGCAGTGCCCACTTACCCATGCGATCCCACGCGCGTATAATTTGAAGCGAGCGCGCACGCACGCACGCGCCCTTGCAAGCTAACGGCCCTATTATGAGTAAGGAACGATACCTGGTGAGAATCTGGAATATTTAGCATGCAGGTGACAGCTAGAAGACTCTTCTATCGGATATCGTCGGGTGACAAGGGTAACTTGACACTTAAGGTCACCTGATGTAAGGGCGATAATGCAATGCAGGTGTCCCGTGTCATTTGAAGATTCTAGTAAAAATAGTTATTTTTTTAATTTACTTTTTTTCTTTTCAAACTTAAGCCGACCCGATGTAATTGCGATAATACAGGGGAATTGTTAAAATCTTTTTTATGATTTAATTAGAATTTTTGTATTTAATTTTGAATACTTTTACTTTATATCTAATATATACATACATACATACATATATATATATATATATATATATATATATATATATATATATATATATATATATATATATATATATATATATATATATATTAACACTTAAGGCAACCTGATATAAGAGCGATAATGCAATGCAGGTGTCAAAATCACTTTGTGATTTAATTAAAAAAAAATATATATAATAATTTTCTATGATTGATTTTTTCCGATTTTTCACACATCAGGCAGCCTGACATAAGAATCATTATTTAATCTTTATTTTAATCCATATCAAAATTTCATTTTCACAATTTTTCACACCGAAAGCAACTTGATATACGTGCGATAATACAATGATCCTTTATTGAAAATATTTGTGAATCTTTATTTCAATTTTTCTTTACTTACTTTTATTCATTTAGTTTTGTCTATTTTTCTTTATAGAAAGTTCTCCCGTACAGCACCCAGACATAAGTTAGCTATTAGCATGCAGCCTGAGAAGAATAACTGTCAGCTTCAATTAGCCTACACGTGATGTTATTGAAAGATAAAACCCGGCTTGCTGTCTTTTCTTGATCTTCAAACCTTACTCAAATTCATTCCGGAGTTTTATCTTGATAAAATTAAAATAAGAGTAATTTCAGTCACTAAAGAATTGTTTATTTACATGAAAAAACTCAGCTCAGTTTTAATGCAGACTCTCTCTCTCTCTCTCTCTCTTTCCATCAAAACCTGAGCATAGTCTTACGTCAGCCTTCATGCTAAAATCAGCAACACACACACATATACACACACTCTCTCTTCATACCAAATAGTTCTGCTTTTTTCTCTCTCTCTCTCTCTCCATCAAAACCTTACGTCAGGTTTCATGCTAAAATTAGCAACACACGCACACACATGTACCCTCTCTCTCACTCTCTCTCTCTCTCTCTCAGCAAGAATCACATCATCATCATCATCATGCACATCTTCGACAGCCTGTACTGAGAACCGGTAATCCCCTGCCAATTATAGACAAGGGGTCACCTGATGTGAAAATGGCTAAAAACACGAAAAAAAATAATAGAAAAAAAAATAATCATTATGCCTGTACCACTTGCAGACGCTGTGATTACAGAGACATTATTGACAAACCCTCCAAATTACAGGTGTGTGCTAATGCCGTAATTGACAGGTGAATAGACTTATGGGGGGAGGGGGAGGGGGAGGGGGGAAGGGGTGCTTTGGTAATAATGTTATTGCCTTTCGATGGCTTCATAGCGACTCCTGTCAAGAGATGTGGAAGGGGTTTAATGAATATACATACGAATGTGTGTGTGTGTGAGAGAGAGAGAGAGAGAGAAAGCCCCACGGCCTTCATCCAATCGTTCACATCCACACTACCCTTGACTGACTGCCAGGTACGATATTCGTTGGCCAGGTCAAACAGAAGGCCCAAATCGGTCTGCCCGGAGCGGGAATCGAACCCAGGTCATCCAGTTGGCGAGGTTAGCGTTCTAATCCCTGGATAACGAGATACATATATATATATATATATATATAGTATATATATATATATATATATATATATATGTGTGTGTGTGTGTGTGTGTGTATCATATATAATATTTATATATATATATATATACAAACAAAGAGTTCAACTGACAGAAATTATTCTAAAATTATTATAAAAACAAACAATAAGAATAATTAGAAACATGTTCGTACCGACAGTCCAAGAGCCTGCCTGCTCTCTCTCTCTCTCTCTCTCTCTCTCTCTCTCTCTCTCTCTCTCTCTCTCCAACCAACATTCATTCCCGTGTGACATCGTCCGGAGGCTTGCTTGTGGATTCAGAGCGTCCAAACTTCTGACAGCGCCGAATTCTAAAAGCCTTCCCTTTCACCCAAAAGGTGCGCAAACCAGTCGCTCCCCTGGAATAACAATATCCAGTCGATCTTCTCCAGTCATTTGCATATTTCGTAATGCCGGGAAAGAACTGTACGGGCTCTGTTAGCCTGACTGGATGGCCCGTTAGCAGACGGCTAACTGGTGCGTCTTCTGTTCCCCGAAGGGAGGTTGGAATAACGAAAGGGGTAAAAATAAATAAAATTGATGTTAGTAAAAGGAAACTATTTGTGCCGGCTTTATATGTCCCTTTCGACTCACAGCTTAAGAACTACTGAGGCTAGAGGGCTGCAATTTGGCACGTTGGTCATCCACCTTCCAATCATCAAGCATACCAAATTGCAGCGCTCTGGCTTCAGTAGTTTTTATTTTATCTACAGTTAAATTTAGCCCTAATCGTACTTCTGGCAGCGCTGCAGGTAACCAACACCACAGGCCAACCACCGGACCGTGGCTGTATCATAAGGTGCGCTGACGGAAGGCGCTAACCCCCATAGAGGACCTTTCGATGGTTGAACAGCTCCATCGAGTATAACCGCTTTATGATGCGCGTACAACAATGCCAATTAGCCTAGCACACATCTCTTCGCCTATGCTAAGCTCTAACCTTTTCTCTCTCCTGGTACTACACTAATTTCAGAGTTTCAGGGAGGGAGGGGGGTAGGGGACTGTGACCAAACACTGGCAGGCTCAAACTGGCTCCAGGACCATACAAAACGCAGTGCGCGTCGGTCTGCGCCACTGAGAGGTCATTCTGGGGCTTTCTCTCGCTAGCTTGTGCGCTTGTATTAGTATTCTGTTGCATATTAATTGAAACGCACCTTTTGGGGGTCAGACAATTTTGGAAAAAGGAAAGGGAGGGTGGGTGGGGGTTTACATTCCGACATAGTATTAATCTAATCCAATATATACATTGTCACTTCTGCCTCCTATGGTACAAAACGCATTAAACATTAAAATATCTGTTCGAAAATGTCACACATACCATAAAATGTGCAGAAGGTCGCTTTGGCAACTGACATTTCCCAATAAATTATAGCTAATGTGCTACGTAGCTGTACGGAACAGCAACACACACTGAATATATAGATTTATCTTTTAATTAGAGAGAGAGAGAGAGAGAGAGAGAGAGAGAGAGAGAGAGAGAGAGAGAGCAATCTCCTTAACCAAATCTACCTGATTATTATTATTATATATTAATTTATTGCCGTTGTTCCATTAATTGCACGGAACAGCTACATGAATCTATTGTACTAAACATAGATATATCATCTACTTCCAGAGAGAGAGAGAGAGAGAGAGAGAGAGAGAGAGAGAGAGAGAGAGAGAGAGAGAGAGAGAGAGAGAGAGAGATCCACAGCAATCTTCTTAACCAGAAATGGCTGATCTTTCTTGCAATCCTGGGCAGGATGCTGCCGCTACCTGCATGTCATTTTCTAGCACCAGTTTTAATGCTATAAACTATAGCTGGTTCACTTAAGGTAGATTCTTGGATGAGCCCTATTCTCACGAGACGTTTGTTTAGCGGCCGCGGATTGGCTGGTACCGGAGGAAGGTAGCAGCTCCCAGCCAATCAGCGGC
>NC_087214.1:73435704-73463204 GCF_015104395.2 Macrobrachium nipponense
CACCGTATATACAGCATATGTATACACATATACACAGGACTTACATACACTCACCATACACCCACGCGGTCCTTCAAGTACAGGACTAACACAACGTACATATATATATACACAGATAACCAAAATATGCAGCCTAGGGCAATTTTCCTTAACACAGTTGTTTACACACAGATTACATTCAACACTACGCGTTGCATAGGTGTAAGTGGCACACACACGTACACAGATAACAGACAATTATACACACAACACTTACACCTCGCAGTCCTTCCGTAGGAGTAAATAGGCCTACATATGTAGACACACACGGACACTGCCTAGACTAATATTCGTTATACACAGTACTACACTCAACGCTTAGTCCGCGCTGTAGGCTAGACGTGTATACACAGATACCGAATCATACACTCAATACCTACACCTCGCAGTCCTTATCTAAGAAGGTAAATACACACACACACATATATATATATACACAAGTATACACCGCACAGACCAATATTCTTAACGCACTCGTTTATACACAGTACACTCAACGCTTAGTCCACGCTTTAGGCTACAAATGTATACAGATAACGAATCATACACTCAACACATACACCTCGCAGTCCTTAAGGAGGTAAATACACATGTATGCATACACATATACAACAATACCTTATTCGAAGGCTACTCCGATTGGTCTACCTGTACTTTTGATGAGGTACTTCGATACTTTTTGTATACCAATATTTTACCCTTTTTCAATTTTAAGTATTTTCCAGAATCTCGTCAACCGTCTTTTATTATTAATCATTTCTCTACTAGGCCCACCCCCTAAATATAACACCCAAATTTAAGATTTGCGGACAACACCTAATCAAGTAGGCCTAGTCGTTTCCGTTACTCAAACATTTGCAAAACTGTTTTAACATTTCACAATACAACATTTGTTATATAACATTTATTAATCGACGTCGGCCTCTGTATAATTAACTATAAAATCATATAGGCCTATTTTATAACTGATTTTATAGAACTATTAAAATCAGATAGGCCTATCTTCTCGATATCGCAGCCAATACCACCGTAGTACAATTAGGAATCCGGAATCCACCGGCAATTCCTTGGAATGCTACGGCTCTTCCCATTCCCGATCCTCTGTATTTAACTAGCAATTAAATCTAATATAGTTTCCCCTTGCCGCCAGGACGCAATAATTACAGTCACACGCAAGTTGTAAGTCTATGTATTTCTCTTAATTAGTATCTATTGTTTAGGTCTAATAATTTCATTTGAATGATCTATTGGGTGGAATCAGTGTCGTAACTTCCAGTAAGGAGAATTAATTGGTTTAACTGGCTTAATTCACCGCCATTCGATAATTAGGGAACCTTTGGTCCATGTGGCACTAAATATTAAACTCCGAGTTTCAGTCTTGTCATGTACTTTACTTAAGTGTCAGAAAAGTAAATAGTATATTTTAATCGATGTGTAACAAAATTTTTCTGCTATGAATTTTTATATTTTAACTTATACGAAACAGAATTCTCCCACAATGAACTTTATAAGTTGGAATAAAAAAATGTGGATTGATATTTCCGTAAAGTAAATATATTTTGACTTATACTGCTAAAAATTCCTCTCTGATGAATTTTATAAGTAACTTTAAGTAATTCTTGCGTTACTTACCCGCTGGTACACGATAAAAATACTTTAAGTTCGTAAAGTGTGAAAAAAGTGAAGATATATTAATTTATAAGTGAAATATTCTGCGATGGATTTATAAGTAACTTAGAATGAAATTGAGTAGTTCTCGTGATACAAACTCGCTGGCAAAAATAAAAAATAAAACTATAGGGAGATTCAAGTTATTCAATGTTGACTTTTAAGTACGAATTCCTCAATAATTAGGTTTCTAAGTAGCTCAGAATTAACTTAATTTGTACTATACACATCCGTTGGCAAAATATAAAAACTACTTGCAACTTTTAAGTACAAATGAAGTTTGAAAGTTATAAGTTAAAAATTCTCCAGCAACGATGTTGAAAAGTAACTTAAATAAGTATACGTGCGATACACACCAGTTGGTAAAAAACTATAAAAAGTAACTCAAGTCCAATTATCACTTGACAATAAGATACCAGTCGATGATATCTGTTTCGTCCGTAATTTCACATCACTTATTTTAAGTATTTCTCGGCTTCACGTTTTTCTGCTACTTAAAAACTTAGTCTAAAAGGGAGGGGGAAGGAATGGAGGATGTTTTCATACAGAAAAAGTTCCCCAAAGAATCTTTTAACAAAAGTTGTGAAGTCTTTTTTAGAATTTTTTTTTTAAACATCTCCACATCACCATCTTGAATTTCCTCGTCTTCGCATTTTTCGATTTAAAAAACTTATTTATTAGGGGCTTAAAAATGGGGGAAGGGGGATGTCTTCATGAGGAAAAACTTCCCAAAAGTGTCCTTCAAATAAAGACCATCTTCCTCTAAAAAAAACCCAAACTTGACGACAAACGAAAAATAAATCCAGCCTTACAATATACGACCTATCTCGCTCGCCACCTACGGCAGACGTGAGTGAGTGCGAGGCGAGAGCGGAGCACGACTTCTCATCACCGCGATCAACAGAGCACTGACTGAGAGTGGAGGAGACTGACTCAGTCTCTCTCAGTCCTGATGATGATGGCGGTACGTGGTTGCACTTGCTGCACCGTTTGTGCGCCTTTGGTCGTCCGTTGGTCTCTTCTGGTCGTCCGTAGACGGTCGTTCGTCCTGTCTGGGTGACGGTGGATGATCGGGTGATGATGGGGAAAGAGAAAAATAGATACTCCGAAGCTTCGCGTTCTCTTGTTGACGATGCAGAGCCCAAGTTGCGTCTACATAGAAGAAGAGGAAGAAGAAAGAGAGCCAGACAGAGAGTAAAAGAGCTACAGAGAGAGAGAGAGAGAGAGAGAGAGAGAGAGAGAGAGAGAGAGAGATTATATATACGGAGTAGGCCAAAGGCCAAGCGCTGGGACCTACGAGATCATCCAGAGCCGGAAAGGAACGTGAGAGAGGGAGAGGGTGGGTAGCAAGATGGAAGAGACAGAGACAGAGAGAGACAGAGACAGAGACAGAGAGAGAGAGAGAGATAGGTAGTAGTACTATTCCGAATTCACCCCCCACCCCTCCCCCTAGAATCAACCCAATGTTCCTTAAAAGTCTACGTATGATTCAGAGCTCAACAATGCGACTACTAAGAGGAATCGGAGGAAAGTGAGAAAATGAGATAAACAGAGGAAGAGGGAGTGAGAGAGAGAGAGCTACACTTCCGAATCCACCTTCACAATCATCGCCTCTGTGTGTGTGTCCGTAACCCTTGTAGTAGTATACAGTAAAATGCGTAACCTACATTATACCTCCAAAGCAGTTACCTGAGTAGAAACCATACGTGCTTGGCTAGCCATCCATTGCGCGGCGTGTCGTAAGCGTCGCGTAATTACGGACATCAAATTGACTCTTTCATAATCGTTTCGATTTCGGCTGTGATTATTATCGTAGGAGAGAAAGCGAGAGATAGAAAGTGAGAGAGAGAGAGAGAGATTTTTACATACTAGGGTACATCCACACTCCACAGTACGTTGAAAGCTCGAGTAACGGAAACCCATGATAATTGCAGATTGTTTCAGTCGCACCGAGAGATATTGTAGCCATATTATTTATGTTGCTTTATATAAACCATATGTCGTTCTTTTATCAAGAAAATGCTTTCTGAATTTACGATAGGTGCATGTTAAGAATGCATAGGTCTAGGTTTGAGCATTCGGCCTACTCGAGAATTTGAATTATGAAAGTATTTACCATTAAATAGTAAACATTTACAATTGCTCGTCGTTAACGAACAATATTAATCCCAATTTAGGCATTGAAAAATAAACATATTTGCTTCTTTGCCATTTGTCCACGCATAACGGCCGGACATGATCCTTTTAAATTACATAACAAGCTAGTTCAAACTGCGAACCATCACTTCAACTACCTTTGCTTTCCCCTCCGCTTTCATTGGCTGACAAAGAGGCGTGTCTCATCCCTCGGCTGTTGATTGGCCAACAGCGATTACGTCATCGTGACGTCACGAATTCGGAGTCCGGTGATTGGTTGCGATCGCGTGGTCGAAGTGGAATAGAAGAAGAATAGACTTATCAGTAGCCGGCACCTGCATTCACTATACGCCTTCACCTTCCGTCTATCGTAATGTTATCTAAGTTTCCGGTGAATGGTGATCGTTATTCACCTTCACCGTCATTCATTACTCCCCTTCATTCGTCTTTCGTGATGGTGAAACGCGTAGAAAACTGTTGTTTTCTGAAATACGAAATGAACTATTAATGGCTGGCGTCGGTATTCAGCTATATTTGATAGTGATTTGAACGCGTGATTGTGATCCGTGACGTCACGTTACTATAGTGATCGCCGGAGTATCGTGACAAGGGACGATAGTAAGAAGACGGGAACTGCGGTGAGTACGATAGTGTCATTTATTAATTATTTATAATTGGTGTAAATATCGTTATAATATTTGCACTGGGTGCAATTGTTAAATATTGTATATTTATTTATTTATTTATTATTAATTATTGTTGATTTTAGAAAATTATTTACTGTTTTACAGTTAATTAATTTTAGATTAAATAATTCGAGCAATATTATTGAATAATTAAACTTAAAGTATATACTTACATATTTCAAATATACGAGAGCTGCTATAGGCCTAGTCATAGGCCTAATAAAATTGATAATAAATATATTATTGTTTAATTGTTAATAATTTCTGAACGTTACTTAGGAAAAATGGTTACGACTGTTGTAAAGTTGATTGATTATTATTAGAAAAAGAAGTGAAATAATATTAGGGCATATTTAAACTTTAAAATTTGTGAATTACTATATATTACGAGAGTTCCTGTAGGCCTAGACCCAAGTACTATCTAATTTTATACATGCTTTATATAATCATTATTCAAATTAGGCTCAATTTATACGTACACAAAGTCCCATCAAAGGTGTTCCGTGCCCCCTTACGTACACTGCGCGTACATTGCATGTACACTTTGGCTTCCCGGGTGTAGAGACCTATTCCGTAGGCCTATAAACTTCCCTTTTTTTCAATATGACTGGGTAAGTTAGTCCGAATCTATATATATATATATATATATATATATATATATATTATTTAGTTATTTAGCTAGTACGTAAAATAGTTCCAAAATATGTACTAGGCTATACAGGCCTATATGGTCGACCTTATAAAATACTGGTTGCAAGGATGTCGTACATGTATATACTACTGTGTCGTGTGTGCGTTTGTGTGTGAGTGCAGTCTCGCACGTTTCCTACAGGTGTATGTGTCCCGTTGAATGACTACACACCTGTAGAGATATTGTGGCATATGTGCTTGAGTTTGGGAGGGGTGTTTGAACACAAACACGTGTTTGTGAGATCGCAGATGTGAGTGTGAGGACCGTCGAGTAGAACACTTGTGTGTACGCAACACGTGAGTGTTTACACTTGCACGTGTGTGAAGTTGTAGTGAAAGTGCGTCTGTATTTGAGAGTAAAGCGTACGTGCATTGACCCTTAGTGTATGTAGGTCTATATGTGTTTCAGTGTATACACGCCAGATATGGCTAATTGCGTACACGTGTGTATATATGTGTTTTGGGTGTGTATTTATGTGTTTTGGGCGTGTATGCATGTGTACGTATCAAGCAGACCCGGTTTTGCAGGACTGGTTGACAGTACGTATATTGAGCCGTAGTGTATGTAGGCCTATATATTTCAGCATGTACACAGCAACGCCAAATATCTGAGTCTTGTGTGCGTGTATGTGTTTGTGCGTGTATCAAACAATTAACAGGCTCTGTTCTGCATGACTGGTTATCCAGGATTGTGGCATCCTGTTTCTGAAATGCTTTCTCTGTTTATGCGTCTAGAGAGAGAGAGAGAGAGAGAAAATGGCTTTAGGTGCATTGGGGAACCACTATATTTCCAGATATATATATATATATATATACATATATATACATACACCATATATATCTGGAAATATACTGGTTCCCCAATGCACCAGATGCAAAATTCTCTCTCTCTCTCTCTCTCTCTCTCTCTCTAGACGCATAAACAGAGAAATGGTCTAAGACTTTTTTTTGTGATCTTTAAACACACGCACACACAATGTATGTATGTAATATATATATATATATATATATTATATATATATATATATATATATATATATATATATATACAATGTGTGTGTGTGTGTATGCATACATACATTATGTGTGCGTGTGTTTAAAGATCACAAAAAAAGTCTTAGACCATTACGTGCTAAAAAAATAAAAAATAAAAAGGGCTCGTGACCTTTTTTGACCTTCTGTTAGTATCACTGTCATTTGGTTCCCTCGTCTCTGGACGGTTTCCAGTTTTTTCCTTGTTTTTTGCTGAGTGTTTTTCATTTCCAGGGATTTTTCCATTTTTTCCCGAGTTTTTTTTTTATATTTTCAATTAGTTTTTTCCGAATTTTTTTTTTTTAAGTTCACCAAGTTTTTTATAATTCGGTTTTTTACAGTTTCAGTTTTTTTTATATATTTCAAAGAGTTTTTTTCCAGTTTTTTTATTTTTCCGAGTTTTTTTAGTTATTGTTTACATTTTCAACGAGTTTTTTCAGTTTTTTTTTTATTTAAGAATTTTTTTTTTTTATTATATAACACGGAGTTTTTCCCCAATTTTTAACATTTTTTCCCATGTGGTTTTTCAGTTTATTTTGTTTTCGTTTTTTCGCCGAGTTTTTTATTTCTAGATTTTTTTTTATTTCTTCCCCGATTTTTTTTTTTTTTTTTTTTTACCGAGTTTCATATTTACGTTCCCCCGTGTATATCGGGGAATTTTCCCCAGTTTTTTTTCCAATTTGTTTAATTTTCCGAGTTTTATTTTTCCCCGAGTTTTTTTTTTTTTTATTCCGAGTTTTTTATTACTTATTTATTTTCCCAAATAACGGAAAATATTGGCGGTGTGATTTTCACAGTCCATCTCGTGCGGTAGAATTGTTCCTATGCGTAAAGGGGGGGGGGGGCGGTAGGGAAGCTCAGTAATATTTTTGTGTGTGTGAAAGGCGTATGTGTGTTTGTGTGTGTGTGAGAGAGATTACACAGAAATATCTTTGTGTGCGAGAGAGAGAGAGAGAGAGAGAGAGATAACAACTAAGTAAAACGTTGCTTGTGTGTGTATGTGTGTGACAGAGAGAGAGAGAGTACACAGAAATATCTTTGTGTGAGAGAGAGAAATAGCTACTAAGTAAAACGTGCTTTTGTATGTATGTGTGTGTGTGAGAGAGAGAGAGAGAGTGCACAGAAGAATGTACAGAAATATCTGTGTGTGAGAGAGAGAGAGAGAGAGATAGCAACTAAGTAAAACGTTCTTATGTATGTATGTATGTGATAGAGAGAGAGAGAGTACACAGACAGAGAGAGAGAGAGAGAGTGCACAGAATTATCTTTGTGTGAGAGAGAGATAGCTACTAAGTAAAACATGCTTGTGTATGTATGTGTGTGAGAGAGAGAGAGAGATTACACAGCCAGAGAGCCAGAGAAAAAGAGAAAGACAGAGAGTTAAGGGACATACATCAGAGAGAGAGAGAGAGAGAGAGAGAGAGAGAGCTAAATAGAGACATTCACCACATGGGAATGTCCAGATAACCCTCACATTAGAACATCCACCAGGATGGAAAACAGAATAAAAACAGAGAGAGAGAGAGAGATTTGGGTTAAATCCAACCATGGCTCTCTTCTCGATGGTATTGAGTCACTTGTATTAAGTATTGTTTGGGAATATTCATTTTTTATTTAGTCATTTATTTATTTTTTGGAAAGGAGTTGGTTAAGTTGGCTGGGAATTGAGGAAGGGGGTGTTTTAATGTTGTGTGTATATATGGACACATATATGTCTGTGTATATATTTTACATACACACACACACACATATATATATATATGTATATATTACATTATTATATATTATAATATCCTTATCATCATAACCACCTGCATTTCTGCCAAGCATCGCCACTCAGTATTATAACAAAAATATTCACAAAGACTCAAATTTATAATACAACATCGAAATGGGAAATAAAATTATCAACCCCAAACACATGATCTGTGATCAGCTGATGCAGAGAGACGGGCGGGTCAGTGAACCGCGTGACGTCATCAAGACGCTTTTATCCCTTCTATGTTGCTGTTTTTTTTCCCCAGACTTTATTCCCATGGCAAATGCTCATTCTCTCTCTCTCTCTCTCTCTCTCTCTCTCTCTCTCTCTCTCTCTCTCTCTCTTACACACACACACACACACGGGCCAAAGAGCTTTCCCAAAGTCAAGGTTCCTGTTTGCAAATTCACTTCCTCTTGAAGATCTCGAAGACGGAAAATTAATCTTGACTTCTGTCTCGCCAGAAACAGAAAGGGAGAATTGGTGTGTGGTGTCTCTCTCTTTCGGTAGGTGGGAGGGAGGGAGGGGGATAGAGGGGTCGGGGAAGAGGGGGGAGGAGGAGAAGAGAGGGGAGAGGGTGGTAGGGTTAAACCTCCGTAACCGGACCTTGTCTAAAGGTAAAATCATTTCTCGGGCTACTGGGGTGATTTGGCGATGTAGGACATTAATAATTTCTATCTGACTGTGTATCTTTGTATATATATTTACAGAGAGAGAGACAGACACAGACAGACAGAATGAGAGAGAGAGAGAGAGAGAGAGAGAGAGAGAGAGAACAAGGATCTCGACCCAAACAATAACATTGAACGTTCCTTCGTAACAAAAGACGAACAAAAATGACCGATTCTTGAGAGGTGTTGTTCCAAAACCTGAGCGTGAGAAATCCCATCCCTAAGTCCTATAGCACCCCCTTCCCTTCATCCCTTCCCCTCTCCCACTCACCCATCCCTCCCTTCCTCCCTCCATCTCCCTCCCTCCAAGGTTTACTGGAGTCCCAATTATTTCGTGCACCATTGTTGTGTGTGTCAGTCTGCATACAATCGGTTGTGGTGTCGTGCAAGTGTAAATGTAGGCTCTGGGATCCCTCTACTAAATAAAGGTTTGGGTTTTTGTCAAAGCTGGGGTCCGGTTTGGAAGCCCTGGTCACTTTGCAGGAGCTTTTTAGGGTTTCGTCTAAGCCGGGGTCCGGTTTGGAAGCTTTGGGATGTTACGCGAAAGCTTTCAGAAATAAAACTGCAAGCTTGGTAGGCTTCGATAAATTCAGGGTCTCGTATAGGGGGTCGAGTGGCGAGAACATCATGTATATGATATATATACAGATATATATATATATATATATATATATCTATATATATATATATATATATATATATATATATATATATATATATCATATATATATATACTATACACTGACACTGTTAAATTGAAATGTCTGGTCATTTCTCAAATCGTTAATCTGTTTTTTTAAAGAATTTTACCAATCAATTCATTAACCTAATTGTCGGAGCTGAATATCAGGTAACAGATACAGAATATATATATATATATATATATATATATATATATATATATTTTTTTTTTTTTTTTTTTTTTTCCAGTTAAATACAAGTCCAGCTGATCAACTTTGTTTCTTATAATTAATTTTTTCAGTGGCGGAAATTGCGGGCAGTTGCGTTATCATGATTTGTCATAATTATCACAACTTATTTATTCACTGGGTAACTTTTACTTGTATATATATATATTATATATATAATATATATATATATATATATATACCAAGTAAAAGTTACCCAGTGATAAATAATTGTGATAATATGACAAACATGAAACGAACTGCCCGCAATTTCCGCCACTGAATTATAAAGAAAACAAGTTGATTGCTGGACTTGTTTAACTGGAAAAAAAAAAATATATATATATATATATATATATATATATATATATATATATATATATATATATCTGTATCTGTTACCTGATATTCAGCTCCGCAATTGGTTAATGAATTGATTGGTAAAATTCTTTAAAAAACAGATTAAACGATTTGAGAAATGACCATATTTCAATTTAACAGTGTCAGTGTAAAATATATATATATATATATATATATATATATATATCATAATATATATATATATATATATATATCTCCATCCATATCCACCCAACCCCAACGAATGATTAAGCGCCTCAGTGGCGTGGTTGGTATGATGTTGGCGTTCCTCCTCGGTGGTCGCGGGTTCGACTCTCGGCCATTCCACTGAGAAGCGAGAGATGTGTACTTCTGGTGATAGAAGTTCACTCTCGACGTGGTTCGGAAGTCACGTGAAGCCGTTGGTCCCGTTGCTGAATAACCATACTGGTTCCATGCAACGTAAAAGCACCATACAAACAAACAAACCAACGAATGACTTAGCAACACACGCTCAGGTAGATCTCAGGCGAAAAAAAAATATATACAAATATCATCCAGGCTCGCCCACTGTACTCGGTAACAATGTTAATTAGGAGTAGGTCACAGGGAAGGGGTAAAAAAAAAAGGGGGGGGGTGGGGTGGGGTTAGATCTCATAATTATCGGCGGAAAGAGGTCCGTCATTAACCGTACGTTAATGAAGACTGTTTGTTTTTCGTGTGTCTCGAAAGACGAGACGAGCCTATTACTTTTAGTAGACTGTAGGCCTATGTTTGTGTCCTTGGCGTGTGATTGGTTGACGGAAGTGAGTGAGAGAGAAAGAGAGAGTGAAAGAGAAAGAGGGAGAGAGAGAGAAAGAGGAAGAGAGAGAGATAAGGAGGGGGTGGCTGGTAATATTACTGTCATTGGTATGGTGGGTATTGAGTAGTCCAAATGCTTAATTGCTTATTATTATTATTATTATTATTATTATTATTATTATTATTTTTTTTTATTATAACTTTCATAGCATTTTGTGGTCCAAATGCTTAATTATTATTATTATCATTATCATCATTATTATTATTATCATCCTACCGAATACTTTTATCAATATTTCCTGAGCCATCACATTTCTAGCGGTCACCAGATGCCTTTCTCATCATTATATTATTATTATTATTATTATTATTAGAATTATTATTATTATTATTATTATTATTATTAAGGACGCACCTTCAACCTTACTAACGACCTAACGGCAGGTAGGCGAATCTACCTCTTCCTTGATGGAGCTAAACCCAACTTTTATTGCTTTTGTTATTTTTGTTTCTCCTCTCTGTTCTCTTCCTTATTCCCCGTCTTCCTTCAGGACTGCTGTGGCCAGATTAATTGGATTATGTTGCCCGGATCTGTGGCCTCCAGTCGAGGAAGTCAGAATAGTGGAACAGTTAATATTGGTGAATATTTATACCTTTTTTTTTTTGGACGCTTCTGAGAGCAGACAGAGTTGTTGCTCAGTGGAAGGTGAGATTGGCATTGAAGGGTTATGTGAATAGGTTGGTTAATCCCCCCCCCCCCCCCCCCCCCTGCTCCCCTTGTCGTCTTCTCCTTCCTTCCTTCCTTCTTCCTTCTCTTTACGGTATGATGGGGTTAGGTCGCTCTTAGGGAACACGGAAGGGGTGAGTGACGTTCGAAGCTTGCTATAGTTGATGGTTGATGCATTTCCATATTTAGGGCTTGATTGTGGGATGGTGCTGGGTATATAGACATACCCACGGTTGGTTTTACCTATTCCCACCCCCTCTCCCCCCCCCCTACACACAAATTCATGAGGACCAACTTCTGAATTCTAGATCATACCCACTTCACCAACTACCAATTATTTTAATATTTTTTAAATTGCTACTGGTAATATTAACCTAACACCCCTCCCCCCTTAAAACCACTCACTCCCCTTTCTGACACCCCTTTCGTACAAGTTGAATTTTTTTTCTCTTTTTTTTTTATCTGCTGACAAACTGCTCTCTGTCCTTCAGTGATAGTGGCACTGTCACAGTTGACACAGAGACGTGTCAACAGCGACGAATGTGACACTGCGTGACACTCTCTGTCATCGGCCCGTCAAGGGTAATGTGTCATTGTCAGTGTTTAAGTTTCAGCTGGTTTCTTTTCATTATTATTTACGTTTCTGTCGATTATATTGATTATGTTATTTCTATCCAACTGGAGTTTTGCTAATTTTTCACACTTCTTTTTTTTTTTACTGTTCGCCTCTGTTTATTCAGCTTTCTCTCTCTTCCTGGTTCTTTTAGACTCTTGTGTGTTGATATGGGTTGGAGCCCGGATATCATAGGCCTATCTCTACCTAATTTGTATGTATATTTTAAAATTAGGCTTACTGCCACATAATTTTTCAGTTTATTTTCAAACTTAGTCCTACCTCTGCCTGAGTTTTTGGTATATTTTTAAAATTAGGCCTACCTCAGCCTGAGTTTTTGGTACATTTTTAAAATTGGGCCTACCTCTGCCTGAGTTTTATGTATATTTTTAAAATTAGGCCTACCTCTGCCTGAGTTTTTGGTATATTTTTAAAATTAGTCCTATCTCTGCCTGAGTTTTTGGTATATTTTTAAAATTAGGCCTACCTCTGCCTAAGTTTTTGTTACATTTTTAAAATGAGGCCTCTATATTTTCAAACTGAGGTTTCTTCTATCTAATTTTTCTGTATAATTTTAAAATTAGGCCTATCTCTATCTAATTTGTCAGTATAGTTTAAAAATTAGGCCTACCTCTACCTGATTTTGCGTTATATTTTCAAAATTAGACCTACTTCCACCTAATTTTGCACTATATTTTCAAGATTAGGCCTAACTGCCTAATTTTTAGTATATTTTAAAAATTAGGCCTACCTTTGCCTGGATTTTTGGTATACTTTAAATATTATGCCTATTTCTACCTATTTTTTCAGCATATTTTGAAAATTAGGCCTACTTCCACCTAATATTCATAATTAGGCCTACATCGAATTAATTTTTCAGTATTTTCAAAACAAAGCCTACCTATGCTTACTATTTCAGTGCATTTTCAAATTTAGGCCTATACCTGCCGGAGAGTTTTACGGCTTTTGAATCATTCAATTAATCCTAAAACCGTTCTAAGTAATAATATTAATTTAAAATAAAACTAAAGAAGAGGCAGAGTAGATTTTTACATGTAGATTAATACAGTTCGTTTGACCTTTGAAGTCTATTGAGGAACGTTTTTATCGACGATTTCTAAGAACTAAGTTCTCACCAGGAGCATGTTTTTTCCGTGTTCAGTTTAAGCTATAAATCGAACGGTATAAGTTTGGCCCTGATGAGAAGGGCACGCTCGTATGTTACTGTTGGGAGTGTAGCCTTCTGCTGTCAGTGATATGTAATATATATATACTGCATTTTTATTAAAATGCACAGCTGTACACTTGCCGTTTTATCTTACAAGTGCAGGTGCAAACTTTATCATCTAGAGTTACATGTGCAGTTTTGTACTTAATGTATACATTAACTCCTGTACACTTATTTATGTCACCTTGCTTGTGCAACTGCGCACTTATTCAAATCGATTCAGAAGTTCAACGTAAGGCGTCAGGAATCACAAGTGTAAATATGAACCATCAAACAAAAGTGAGCTTTATTCTTGCTTTTACATAAGTCCTAAAATGCCCAACTTTATTATTTGTCCACCGTTATGTCATTTGCCATCGTCGAGAAAGTTCTGTTGAACGCAGCCAGATCTGAACGACCAACAAAGCTTGTTATACTTGGGAGGGAAATGCGTCTTTTTAACTCTCCAAGACCTTAGTGCGCCTGAACGCGGCCGAATCTAACCATTTTATATATCGGATTGTCTAATGAGGAAGTGTAGCTAGACGCATTAAACATGTAACCAATAGTAAGGCTAGTTTTCGCCACAAAGAACGCACATCTGAACGCAACCCAGATCCGACCAATCAACGCTAAGCATTCTCAGAGACGTAAACATTCGAACTGAACCCGGAGCTATCCAATTAGAAGCAGTTACTTTTAAGCAGTTTCCAGAGACAGTTTGACTCGGAAGGAATTACGTCTAGACGCCAGACTAGTTCTAGACAATTAGGAAGTGGGTTGATGAATAGGTTTATAGAAGTTCCTGCTGATTGTTGAAGGAAATTGTGATTTAAGATCAAGATTTTCATACTCAACATTCTTCACCGAGGTGAGCTGAGCAAGCACTAACGTAAAACGACGATACAGTTGAGTGTATAGACGAAGATAATCATGAAGGTAGAATAACGACGGTTATAAAAGGAGAGACAGACGAAAGGTTAAAGCATCACGTAGACGACATCGTAGAAAATGTATGAAAGAAACTTAACTTGTGAAGTCAGTCTCACATCGCACGATAAATCCAGGAGCTTAAAAACGATATCGCGCAGTAAAGAGAGAAATGATAAAGCAACAACATTAAAACGACTCACCAGGACGAGATAAAAGATAATAAAAAAGGGGATAAAAATATATATATATGAAAAAGGATAAATGCATCGAAGGTTAACAGTATCACCCAGACGCGGGGATGTTTAAGGAAACAAAAACAAAAAGGTACAACTTAAATAGCTGAACCCAGAGGGGTTCTAGGCTGCTCAAATGTCAAGTGGAGTGAGTTCGCCAATACGAAAACAAACGCTTGCAAGTTATTACAAAAAGCTTTTTCGAGTTGATGAAAGCTTTATGATAACACGGAAGGACAAGGGGGTGAATGGCGTTGCCAAAAATGTATGGCAGATGGATGACAGAGTTTGGAAGACGGCTGGGGAGTGAATGAAGGGAACAGTCCTATGAAATGTTAAATGATTTCAATCACGTATGAATAAATTTAGACGGGTTCGTAACAGCCCTATCAAATGTTCGATGATTTAATGCATACATGAATAATCTTATACACGGAGTTATTTAACAAATTTAACCTAGTTAAGACACCTGAGAAGTGAATGAAGGACCAGCGCTATGAAATGTATGATGATTTCATTCATGTATGAATAAATTTATACGCGGATTCGTAACAGCCCCATAAAATGTATGATGGTTTAATGCATACCTGAATAATCTTATACAGGGATTTATTTAACAAATTTAACCTAGTTAAGATAGCTTGGAAGTGAATGAGAAAAAGGCTTCATAAAACGTATACGGCGATTTCATTCATGTATGAATAAATTCAGACACGGGTTCGTAACAGCTTCATAAAACGTATGGATTAATTCAGGTATGAATAACCGTCCATACGGATTCTTTTTAACAAATTTAACAGGGTTAAGACAGCTAGGAACTGAATGAAGACCTGCCTCGTAAAATCTGCGACGGCTTCATTCAGATGTATGAATAAACTTCATACATACATTTCTACCTCTTCCTCAAACCTTGGTACTACAAGTGCTCTTTGAGGAGACCAAAAACTCGTAAAATGTATGTTGATGATTCAATCGAGATATACCTATAAATAAACTTCATACATTTCTACAGTGGGTAACTGTAATAGGGAATGAGGAAGTGTGATAAAAAAAAAATTTGCCTCTTAAAGGAAAAAAAAAGGACTATAAGTTGATACAGTTACGAATTATCTTTTCCTTAAAACCTTGTGAACAAAAGGAGTTTTTGGTCAGGCAGTGATTTAAGTAAGGAAGCGAAGAACAAACCTTGATCATTTAGGGAAGGTGACCAGAGTGATCTTTGGCATATATAAAAAGGTGTCGTGAAACTCCGTTACATCTCGTGAAACTACGTCCAAAATCTCGCGAACCTTCATCCAAAATCTCGCGAAACTTCATCCAAAATCTCGTGAAACTTCATCCAAAATCTCGTGAACCTACATCCAAATTCTCGCGAAACTTAATTCAAAATCACGCGAAACTTCATCCACAATCTGTCTAAACTTCACCCAAAATCTCGCGAAACTTCATCCAAAATCTCACAAAACTTCATCCAAAATCTCACAAAACTTCATCCAAAATCCCGTGAAACTTCTTTCAAAATTTCATGAAACTTCATCCACAATCTCGCGAAACTTTATCCACAATCTCGCGAAACTTCATCCACAATCTCGTGAACCTACATTCCAAAGTCTCGCGAAACTCCATCCGAAATCTCGCCGAAACTTCAAATTCCCCAATCTCGCGAAACTTTATCCACAATCTCGCGAAACTTCATCCACAATCTCGCGAAACTTCATCCACAATCTCGTGAACCTACATCCAAAGTCTCGCGAAACTCCAACCAAATTCTCGCGAAACTTCATCCACAATCTAGCGAAACTTCATTCACAAGCACACGAAACTTCATGTAAAATCCCACCAAACTTCATCCAAAATCTCGCAAAGCTTCATCCAAAAACTCGCGAACCTTCATCCAAAATCTTGGGAAACTTCATCCAAAATCTCGCGAAACTTCATCCAAAATCTCGCGAAGTTTCGCGAGATTTCGGATGAAGTTCCACAAGATGAAGATGAAAGCTTCAAGAGAATTTCAATGAAGCTTCGCGAAATTTCGGACGAAGTTTTTTCACAAGAATTGTGGAAGAAGTGTCATGCGATTTGGGGACAAAAGTCTCACCAGACTTCTGTTGAAGTTTCACCAGAATTCTATTGAAGAAGTCTCACCAGACAGAATTCTGTTTGAGTTTTCACAACATTTCACATTGAAATTTAGCGAGATTCAGGATTTAAAAGTTCCATGCATTTCCGCATGAAGTCTCAACAGATTTCGAATGAGGTTCAATCTCTTAAACGATTGAAATTCACCATTGACAACAGCTTGGGAATAATCTCCTCCTCGCCTCGCATCAAACAAGGAGGCAATCAGATCTCAAAAGTGTGGTTGGAACGATGTCCAGATTATAATCTAAATCTGGTTCCAAATTAAGTGGACAACATTTTGTGCTCGTGAAATGTCACCCTGGAATCTCTCTCTCTCTCTCTCTCTCTCTCTCTCTCTCTCTCTCTCTCTCTCTTATATGCCAAAGATAGTTGTGGTCGATTTGGGTACCTCAGTGACAGGAGAACAACACTCTCTCTCTCTCTCTCTCTCTCTCTCTCTCTCTCTCTCTCTCTCTCTCTCTCTCACACACACAAAAGAGCTATTGTGCCGGTATATATATATATATATATATATAACTATATATATATATAAATATATATATATATGTATATAAACTCCATTTCTGAAAGAATGAATTAAAATAAAAACTAAGAACCTTTTCAAATTCATCGTCAGAGCCAGAAGACACTAATGACATTAAGAGAGGGACTAGAGAAGGTCACAAGGTATCTGGGTATCGCGGGGTATCCGCCGGGTATCGAGTAGCAGAGGAGGATGAGGAAGAAGAAGGAGGATGATAAAATGAAAAAAAAAAAAAGTGGTATGTAAACATGTAGCATATATAACTCTACTGCGTTGCTGCGACCCCGCCCTACAAAATCATCTTGCGGGCGTGCGAGAGATTTGGGGGGGGGGGGGGGGGGGGGGGGGGTTGACGTTGCCGATTACAGCCAGATAGCCATATAATATATATATATATATATATATATATATATATATATATATATATATAATGTTTAAAGGTTCCTTTATGTTTCCTCTTAATATAAAGCTTTTTTGGACCCTATGAGAGCTTCTCATATAAAGCTCTTTATGACTCTGTGATTGGCTCTAATATGAAGCTTTTTTTGGACTATGATAGCCTTTCATATAAAGTTTCTTTTTTTTTTTTTTTACTATGTGAGCCTCTAGTATAATGCTTTTTTGGATTATGAGAGCCTCACACATAAAGCATTTTGAATCTGAAAGAGTCCCAGTTTTATTTGCTCTATTACAAAGCTTCATGACTCTAAGAGAACCTGTAATATAAAGTTCCATACTCTATAAGAGCATAGTTTGTATTTGCTCTAATATCAAGTTTTTTTTGGATCGACGAGACCCTCTCATTCAAAGCTTATTTTGATTCTACGAGAGCATCGTTTTGATTTGCTCTAATATAGAGCCATTGATTGCTCTATAACTCCTAGATTATCCTTGGTAGAGTCAGTAGTGGAAGTGAATTTAGAGACAAATTCCTCTTCAGACATGTGCTGGTACACAGTTCATGGTGACTAGGTCAGCTGCAGGCAAGGATGGCTGTGTGTCTGCCTGGCTGGCTGGCTGGCTGGGCATGACTGGCTGCTTGGTGCCCACTACCCAGCCTTGTTTACCTTGAGATGAGATCAAGGAGAAGAGAAGGATTTTTTTTTTTTTCGTGCAGGCACCATCAAGCAACGCAGCTCAGCCCAGCCACGGGGTAGTTGTTAATGTAGTATATTGGCCCAGGCTTCTTGGAGTCTAAAAATGATATTTTAAAAAGATTAAATGATGAAAGGGAAAATTTAAAAAATAATGAAATGAGACGAGATAAAAAAAAAAGATTAAATGCGTAATATTAAAAAAAAAATTAAAATGAAATCAGGAAGTATGAAGATTTTTTAAATTGAAAATTAAATCATGGGGTATAAATATTTTTTGAATGAAAATATAATTAAGATTTTGAAAAATAAACATTGAACGAGTAAGTATAAAATATTTGTTTTTAGATAGAAATTGAATGAGGAAGTATGAAGATTTTATTAAAATAAAAATTTAATAAGTAAAAGTGAAGATTTTTTTTTGCAAATAAAAATTGAAAGAGGAAGTATGAAGATTTTTTCAAAATAAAAAGAGAACGAGGAAATATGAAGATATTTTCAGAAATTCAAAATCAAATAAGGAAGTAGGAAGCTGCACTTTTCCAAAATGATGGTGAATGGTGTTTGGACCCCTTGGTGGAGGGTGGGTGGGGGAGAGGGGTCTGTGTGAACCGGAAGCGGAAAAATAAATTCGGAAGTACCTCGACGAGGATTACCTGTTACTTGGGAGGTGGGGGGGGGGGGACGCGTTAAACGTATGCCTTAAATGAGATGTTGCTTCCTGGTTTCTTTATTTTTTTACGTTATTTGTTTTTTTTAGATAATGTCAGGTAATAGTTGAAGGTGTATATGTATACATATATATGTGTGTGTATGTTTGTGTACGTACTTATCGTGTACGCGTACACGACAAGTACGTACGCACCGTTAACTACGCAAGAAATGCCTAAAAAAAAAAAAAAAAAAAACAAAAATTAAACAAAAAAAACCCCAAAAAATAACATCATCCCTTCAGGAAAAATTCCAGAGAGAGAGAGAGAGAAGGGGGCGGCTGTTGGGTGGAGAGAGAGAGAGAGAGAGAGAGAGAGAGAGAGAGAGAGAGAGAGAGAGAGAGAGAGAGAATAAATAGATAAATAGAGCGAAAGACCAAAACAATAAATTTCGATTCGGATGGGACTGTCAATGGCGGCCATATTTATGACCTAATGAGATGCGCCCCGTTGCAAACGGCCGATTCTGAGTGGGGTCATTCCCCCCCCCCTCCCCCGTGGGGGCTGTGTGTGTGTGTGTGTGTCCGTAACACACTTGCACCCATGCCAAAAGGACCCACAACTATGATGATGGCGTGGTTGCAATTTTATTGTTGATTTTTATTTTTATTTATTTATTTTTGTTTCTCTCTCTCTCTCTCTCTCTCTCTCTCTCTCTCTCTCTCTCTCTCTCTCTCTCTGAGTGCTTAAGTATCTGTCAATTGTTTTTATTATGGAATTATGTTATATATATATATATATATATATATATATATATATATATATATATATATATAAAGAGAGAGAGAGAGACTAGTGCCTTGTGTCCGCTTTTAATAAGTGCAACGATCTCGTTGATACTATTATTATTATCATCATCATCATCTCATCATTACTATCATTATTATTATCATTATACATTATTATTATTATTATTATTATTATTATTAACAATTGATTATAACCGTGCCTGTGGATAATAATAATAATAATAATAATAATAATAATAATAATAATAATAATAATAATAATAAAGTCCTTATCCTATCACTTTAAATCATTTAAACCCATCGAGAAACTGATCCCGGAAAGACGCTCCTCCGGCAATTCGCCACGACCGACTAAATGAGCTCAGGTAACTGCGCAGTAATTACCCCGGGAGATGGGGTCATTACCTGGCGTCATTAGAACGGGTAATTTGTCGTCTGGAGGTGGCATATGCGGGTATGGCGGGGGCATACTCGGAATTCTGCGTATTAGGGAGCGTAGTATGCGAATAAACGTCCCTCGGTTCTGGAGACGTCATCGGGGTGTACTGTATGCATGTTTGGGTGTAATTATACATAGACGTATACACTTGCGTATTGAGTGTACGTGCTTCGGATCCCTATACATGCTTTAGTGTAACACTAATAATATACATAGACGTAGGCACTTTACTGTCGAATATACATGCTTCAAGTCTTTATACTTAATCATAGTATGCATAATTTAGTGTGATGATACATAGGGATACTTTTCAAGTCTGTATACATAATCAAAGTATACATATTTCAGTGTACTTATTCGTAGGCATGCATGTACCAAGTTCGTTTACATAAAGTATACATATTTTAGTGTAGTTATACACAGAAAGACATGCACTTCAGTATTGAGTATACACGCTTCAAGTCTGTATACATCATCAAAATGTACATAATTTAGTGTTATGTTATACATAAGTAGATATGCACTTAAGTAATAAGGATACCGTCTTTCATATAATTTTATACAGTTTGGTTATTTTTATTTAATCAGGTGTTAAGTTCATGTTGACCAAAAATAAAGGCCAATTATATAATCTGACAAATTTATTAAAAAGATGTAGTGATAATCAGGCGTAAAATATATACTTTTTATCAGAAATAATCTCCAATTTGTTCATTTAAAAAAATGACTGATATAATTAGCCTAAAATATTTGATTTTTACTAAAAATCATCTCCAATTGGTTAATTTTAAAAAAAGACTGATGTAATTGGCCTAAGATATTTAATTTTGACCAAAACTCATCTCCAATTATAAACACAATTTAGGCGAACACTCAAGTCCCATTGAACTGATCTTTGCAAAAAGTTATCTTTGCAACACGATGGCATTGAGACCCCCCTGTGTGGGTATGCGAGCTCGGGCACCGCCAGGGAAATGTCAAAAGGGCATTCTGGATGGCGATGGGTGGGTTGGGAGGGCTATATTCAGCAAGGGATGTGTATGTCTTCATAAGGTGATGATATAATGGTATCTCAGAGAAGGGGTACCCGTATACATTCAGTGGGTATACAGAAGCACCGGAAGATGCCGAGTCGTTCCGCATTCTGGAATCGAATTTTGACTTCTGGAAAGCATTCTGGAAAGTAAGAGGATTCTGGAACTGAGTGATGGTAAGGTTTAGCAAGTCGGCAGCGTTATAGATAAGCGATAGATAGATATATAGATAGATTCCGTAAGATAATATGAGCAAAAAGGGTTGGCAGTGAATTAATCAATAATTTTTTTCATTAAAAAATCATGATTTTTAAATTTTTTTTATTTGAAAGCAAACAAATTGAAAAATATGGTTTAGAGGTCAACAAAAACTTTAGCATAACTGTGCTGCAGCTATTTATTTTTATATATAAAAAAATATGCAAGTACATACTTCAGGTCAAAACTGATGGACTGATGGACCTAAAAGATAAATCAATAGTAATTCTGTCATAAAATACATTTTGAGGGGAAAAAAGGATTGAAAAAAACATCTAACAAACAAAAAAAAACAAATAAATCAAATAAATCACTGATTAAAAAAAAAATGTATTAAAAAATATTAAAAAATCATCAACCCTGTGAGGAAATGAATTGTTTTGAGTGAAATCTGTTACAAGCTATTGAGAACGAACGGTTCCACGTAAACAAGAGTATGGTGGAAATCTTGAAACTGAACGGTTCTACGTCAACAAGAGTAGTTCGACTCCACAGCAACAAGAATGTTGGAAAACACGAAAGAGAACGGCCCCATGTAAACAAAAAGTCTCAAAACGCGCGGAAGAAGATTTGACCACTACAGAGAAAAGGAATCCCTAAGTAATATCTTTAAAAAATGGAGATGGAATTTGAAACAAAACGAGTTGCCTGGAATTATCTTAATTATCTTCAGCCGGATGACCTGGCTTGTGTTTTAGCGCCACTAATGGGAGTACATAGATGTTATTATAGGCAATAGAGTCCCCTAATACGACGTAGCCTCGGCTGCCTTACTTGGGGCTATGACCATAGACTTTTTTTTTTTTTTTTTTTTTTTTTTTTTTTTTTTTTTTTTTTTTTTAGGCCTAAGGGCTACACCTTGGCCCACGTACCGAAAACCGTACGCATTCTCGTGCCACTGGATTTTTTTTCTGTGGGTTTTATTAATTTTTTTTTATTCTAATTGTTTTATTGGTGGTTATGTTTTTTTTTAGTTATACGTCGACCTTAATTTCTAATGTTTTTTTTTTTTTTCACAGCAGTAAATTTATTATTATTATTATTATTATTATTATTATTATTATTATTATTATTATTTTATCATTATCATTATCATTATCATTAATAAGGTTTTTCGTTCAAGTAATTTATGTTAGTTTGACTTAATCGTTAAGTAAAGATATACATTTTGAATAATAATAATAATAATGATAATAATAATAATAATAATATGTTATTATTATTATTATTATTATTATTATTTTTTATTTATTTATTTATTTTTTTTTTTTGCTCTATCACAGTCCTCCAATTCGACTGGGTGGTATTTATAGTGTGGGGTTCCGGGTTGCATCCTGCCTCCTAGGAGTCCATCACTTTTCTTACTATGTGTGCCGTTTCTAGGATCACACTCTTCTGCATCAGTCCTGGAGCTACTTCAGCCTCTAGTTTTTTCTAGATTCCTTTTCAGGGATCTTGGGATCGTGCCTAGTGCTCCTATGATTATGGGTACGATTTCCACTGGCATATCCCATATCCTTCTTATTTCTATTTTCAGATCTTGATACTTATCCATTTTTTCCCTCTCTTTCTCTTCAACTCTGGTGTCCCATGGTATTGCGACATCAATGAGTGATACTTTCTTCTTGACTTTGTCAATCAACGTCACGTCTGGTCTGTTTGCACGTATCACCCTATCCGTTCTGATACCATAGTCCCAGAGGATCTTTGCCTGATCGTTTTCTATCACTCCTCAGGTTGGTGCTCGTACACTTATTACTGCAAGGTAGCTGATGTTTCTTGCACAGGCTCCAGTGGAGGGCTTTTGCCACTGAATCATGCCTCTTTTTGTACTGGTTCTGTGCAAGTGCCGGGCATTCACTTGCTATGTGGTTTATGGTTTCATTTTTCGTATTGCACTTCCTACATATGGGAGAGATGTTATTTCCGTCTATCGTACTTTGAACATATCTGGTTCTTAGGGCCTGATCTTGTGCCGCTGTTATCATTCCTTCAGTTTCCTTCTTTAGCTCTCCCCTCTGTAGCCATTGCCAATTGTCATCGCTGGCTAGTTCTTTAGTCTGTCTCATGTATTGTCCGTGCATTGGTTTGTTGTGCCAGTCCTCTGTTCTTTCTGTCTTTCTCCTGTCTCTGTATATTTCTGGGTCTTCGTCTACTTTTATTAGTCCTTCTTCCCATGCACTCTTTAGCCACTCGTCTTCACTGGTTTTCAGATATTGCCCCAGTGCTCTGTTTTCGATGTTGACGCAGTCCTCTATACTTAGTAGTCCTCTCCCTCCTTCCTTTCGTGTTATGTATAGTCTGTCCGTATTTGCTCTTGGGTGTAGTGCTTTGTGTATTGTCATTTGTTTCCTGGTTTCTGATCTATGCTGCGGAAGTTCTGCCTTCGTCCATTCCACTATTCCTGCGCTGTATCTGATTACTGGCACTGCCCATGTGTTTTATGGCTTTTATCATATTTCCGGCGTTGAGTTTTGACTTGAGTATCGCCTTGAGTCTCTGCATATATTCTTTCCTGATCGTGTCCTTCATCTCTTGGTGTTTTATATCTCCTCCTTCCATTATTCCCAGGTATTTGTATCCTGTCTCATCTATGTGTTTGATGTTGCTCCCATCTGGTAGCTTTATCCCTTCAGTTCTCGTTACTTTGCCTTTTTGTAAGTTGACTAAGGCGCATTTTTCTATTCCAAACTCCATCCTGATGTCCCCAGATACAATCCTTACAGTCTGGATTAGGGTATCTATTTCCTTGATGCTCTTACCATACAGCTTGATGTCGTCCATGAACATCAGATGGTTGATTTTGTTGCCTCTTTTCTTGAGTTGGTACCCGGCATCCATCTTCTGTAGTACTTTTGTCATGGGAATCATGGCTACTACGAAGAGTAGTGGGGACAGTGAGTCGCCCTGGAAGATCCCTCTCCTGATATTAACCTCTGCTAGTCTTATTCCTGAGCTTGTAAGTATTGTATTCCAGTTGCGCATTGTATTTTTGAGGAAGCTGATGGTATTTTCCTCTGCCCCATATATTTTCAGGCATTCTATTAGCCATGTGTGTGGTATCATGTCGAAGGCTTTCTTATAGTCTATCCATGCCATGCTTAGGTTGGTTTCCTTCTCCTACTGTTCTTCATTACCATTTTGTCTATCAGGAGCTGGTCTTTTGTGCCCCTACACTTCCTTCTGCAGCCTTTCTGTTGGTGGGGGATGGTGTTTGTCTCCTCTAGGTAGTTGTATAGCCTTTCACTGATGATACCTGTTAGTAACTTCCACATTATTGGTAGGCAGGTGATAGGCCTGTAGTTACTGGCTATATTTCCCTTACTCTTGTCTTTTTGTACTAAGGATGTTCTTCCTGTGGTCATCCATTTGGGTGCTTGGTGATTTGAGATACAATGCTGGAGTTTGTTCTGCTATTCGTGGGTGTAGGGCCTTGAAGTTTTTTGAGCCAGTATCCATGGACTTCATCGGGACCTGGGGCTTTCCAGTTTGGCATTTTCTTTAGTTGGTGTCTGACTGTGTCTGTCGTGATGTCTGTGAATCTTTGTTTTATTCTCCCTGTTTCTTCTTCCTTGACTTCCTGGAGCCATGTTGCATGTTTGTTGTGTGATACCGGATTGCTCCATATGTTTTCCCAGAGTCTCTTACTTGGTTCGGCTTCAGGAATTTCTGGGTGGTTGTCTTCCCCTCTTAGTTGGCTGTATAGTCTTTTCTGGTTGGTTCCGAATAGTTTGTTCTGTTGGTATCCCTTATTCCTGTCATGTACCGTTGGATCTTGTGTGCTTTGGCCTAAGCCTCTGTTTTTTTTTACATCTTCTATTGTGTTGTTTAGTCCCCCTCCCCTCTTGTACTTTGTATTTCTCGTTGAGTTCCTCCCTTGTTTTCTTTGCTTCTTAGCCTTTTTTTCTGCCATCTCTTTCAGTTTACTCAAGTCAGATCTCATCACCATGATTTGCTTTTCCAGGCGCCTTTTCCAAGGAGGTTGCTGTTTTGGTTTCTGTTGGGTTGGTTGTGACGGTGGTGTTGGTGTTCGAATCCCCATCAGTTCTGCTACTAATCTTGCTCCTGCATATGTCAAGTTATTTGTTTCTGTGATACTGGTGGTGTGTATTAGGCCCATTATTTCATTGACCTCACTTGTTTTCTCCCTTAATTTCTTGGTGTTGTAGGCTTTCATGGAGGGGATCTTTGTTCTCTCTGTATCTGGCTCCATCCATTGTCTAATCTTTCTACCCATTCCGTCTCTCTGTTACTTCGTCGGTGTTTCTTCGTGTGTCGTTGTTTGATACTTCATCCTCTCTGTCGTCTTCTGTGGCATCGTCTCTCAGTTCGTCTTCGTGTAATTCGTTGTCGTGTGACATTTCCCTTTCCAGTTCTTCTCTTTCTGTTGGGGAGAGCCAGTTCTTTTTCTTTATGTTCCTTACTTGGTCTGCCAGCCTCTGCTCTGTTTGGGGGGTGTTATTCCTCTCATTCCAGATGTTGATCAATCTTCTTCTATATCCTCTCTCCGTCGGGTTGCTTCTGATGTAGCATCTCCATATTTCCTTATTTTCTTCTCTTGTCCATTTTCTTCCTTTTTGCCTCTGTAGCTCCAATCTCAGGCTGTTGATTACTGTCGTGGTTTTGATCAGTTGCTGGATGACGACCTCCAAGTACCTGACCGTCTTCCCCTACAATTGGGTTGAATACCTGGTTGCCGGACGAGGCTCCTCTGTTGCCAGAGGTTCCATTTACGTCGTTGTCGTTTATTCCTTCATTTCTTTCCATCATTGCTGAGTTTTGCTATTTAACCCATAGCTGGACCCTACCCCATCAGGGATAGGTACTCATTTACAGCTGAGTAGACTGAGGAAATTATGGTAAAGATCCTTTCCCAAGGAATCAACGCCGAGGAGAGCGGTCACCCATCCAACGACTGACCAGCCCCAATGTTGCTTAACTTGACTTAAGTCTATTGACGACCTAACCAACTCCTCCACGGCGCCACATATTATTATTTATTATTATTATTATTATTATTATTATTATTATTATTATTTTATTATTATTTATTATTATTTTATCATTATCATTATCATTAATAAGGTTTTTCGTTCAAGTAATTTATGTTAGTTTGACTTAATCGTTAAGTAAAGATATACATTTTGAATAATAATAATAATAATAATGATAATAATAATAATAATTATGTTATTATTATTATTATTATTATTATTATTATTTTTTATTTATTTATTTTTTTTTTTTGCTCTATCACAGTCCTCCAATTCGACTGGGTGGTATTTATAGTGTGGGGTTCCGGGTTGCATCCTGCCTCCTTAGGAGTCCATCACTTTTCTTACTATGTGCGCCGTTTCTAGGATCACACTCTTCTGCATGAGTCCTGGAGCTACTTCGCCTCTAATTTTTTCTAGATTCCTTTTCAGGGATCTTGGGATCGTGCCTAGTGCTCCTATGATTATGGGTACGATTTCCACTGGCATATCCCATATCCTTCTTATTTCTATTTTCAGATCTTGATACTATCATTTTTTCCCTCTCTTTCTCTTAAACTTCTGGTGTCCCATGGTATTGCGACATCAATGAGTGATACTTTCTTCTTGAGTTTGTCAATCAACGTCACGTCTGGTCTGTTTGCACGTATCACCCTATCCGTTCTGATACCATAGTCCCAGAGGATCTTTGCCTGATCGTTTTCTATCACTCCCTCAGGTTGGTGCTCGTACCATTTATTACTGCAAGGTAGCTGATGTTTATTGCACAGGCTCCAGTGGAGGGCTTTTGCCATGCCTCTTTTTGTACTGGTTCTGTGCAAGTGCCGGGCATTTGCTTGCTATGTGGTTTATGGTTTCATTTTTCGTATTGCACTTCCTACATAAGGGAGAGATGTTATTTCCGTCTATCGTTCTTTGAACATATCTGGTTCTTAGGGCCTGATCTTGTGCCGCTGTTATCATTCCTTCAGTTTCCTTCTTTAGCTCTCCCCTCTGTAGCCATTGCCATGTGTCATCGCTGGCTAGTTCTTTAGTCTGTCTCATGTATTGTCGGTGCATTGGCTTGTTGTGCCAGTCCTCTGTTCTGTCTGTCATTCTCTTGTGTCTGTATATTT
>NC_087214.1:73468204-73475704 GCF_015104395.2 Macrobrachium nipponense
GTAGGCATTACTAAGATGCGTTTGCGGCTCCCTTGAAGCCAGTAGCTACAATGCTGTTCAACCCCTCCAACACCCTCTTTTCACTGACTTCAGAAGACGCTGAATGGTCGGAAACTCATTATCTTCATTATCACCATCATTTTTATCATGATTGAAATCAAATCGGGCCAGTGCTTCGGATGATACAAAACTCATTATCATCATTATCATTCCTGAATAACCAGTGACTTATAGATACGTCTTCCAGTTCTAATGTCTCCCGATTCCGACGAGTGTGGAATGACTTTTGGGAATCGGAATCGTTCTTGGAACCGGAGACTGACCTATATATATATATACGGATGGGAATGTCGGCGGGGCAAATCTGCATATGAATTGAAGAAGGGAAGCTTTCCTATTAAGAAGAAGAAGAAGAATTAGAAAGCTCCTTTCAGATCGAGTCCAGGATACGGCCAATTTTCATGAGTTTTTTCTAATTTTGAAAAAGTGGCTGTAACTTGACGCTTTGAGGGCATTATAAGATTAATTAATCTTGGTATTGTGTAGTCTCTCTCTCTCTCTCTCTCTCTCTCTCTTCTAAATTTCTACGTTTATGTGACTTTCGATTCGTGAGACATTATTTTTGATACATTAGGATTACAGAAGAAGGGAAACCTATATTATCTCCATTGAAATTAAGACGACTCTGTCTTCCTGTATGCCTGCAAGACGAATGTACAGGTAACGGCGCCTTTCTATCCTGTTACAAGGCGAAAGTGCAGGAAATAACATTCTTCCTCTCTGGATCAAGACGAAAGTCCAGGAAACAGGTCCTCTATACCTGATTCCAAGACAGCGAGAGAGATACAGGAAACGCATCTCTTGCAGAATGAGTGCAACAGGAAACGACATATTGCAGAATTGGTGCAAGAAGAAGAAGAAGAAGAAGCGACATTATAACTCTTAAACAGCGGCTCTTCCTCACTAACTGCATGAACGGAGGAGGCACCAACCGCTCGCCTGCGATAAGCCGTGACGTCATCATTACCGTCCCTCACCAGCGCGCGCAAACCCCCTTGTTTCCTTAATAGACGCCCGTGAGGCAGCGTCGCTTGAAGGTCATGTTACCCGATCGTACTCTTCGCAGGAGGAGGAGGAGGAGGGGGAAGGGGAGGGAGTGGGAGAGGGAGAGCAGCAGCAGCATTCCGGCGTAAACAAAAGAGCCTCGTCAGTGTACGGTATTCGCAAAGGAGGGACGGGGGTTGCCAGGTGCCGCCATTGGAGTTTTGGTTTTCTGGATCTCGACGTCCGCCTCGACGTGAGAATGTTGCGCCGCGTTCTTCCAGCGGCGTCCCTTTCCCGCCTTACACGGTGCACTGTAGGCATTCCTGTAGGGTCTTGCGGCGTTCCCTAGGGCCCTAGCTGCTACCCCTTTCATTCCTTTTATTGTACCTTCTCTCATATTCTTTCTTGCATCTTACATTCCTCAGTCCTAACAGTTGTTTCGCAAAGGTGAAAAGGCCACCCACAAGGATTTAAAGTCGTTGTTAGAGAGATTGGCCAGCAAGAATTGAAGAAAGGAAGGGGACTGGAGGTAGAGTAAAGTGATAAAAAGTGTGCGCAACAACGGGCCGTAAAGACTTTTCAAAGACCCTTCAGGAATTGCCTACAGTGCACCACTTGCGGCGCGCTGACAGCACAATTCCCCTCTCCCCCAAGCACTGTATCTGATGACGTTAATCCTGGTTTTGTAAACGGAAGTTTAAAAACCAGACATTTTTGCTCTTAGTTTTTTCAGATAATTCAAAAGCCTTCAGGGGAGATAGGCAATCTGATGTCCCTGTCTTGCCCAGGCCTGAAGAGAGATATGTCAAGGGCATTCTACTTACAAGGAGGTATCTGATACGTGAAGCTTTTGTGGTATAATTCTGACTTACGATCCAGTAGGTACTTGTGAACGATATATTGATTGAAGTGACGTTAGCGTAATTATACAAATATATATATATATTTATATATATTATATATATATATATATATATATATATATATATATATATATATATATACAAACTTGAGCGGGCAATTTAAAGTTTATATATTGATCATTCTCTCCCTATAGCTCCTTGTGTTCGAATCCTACCCGGCAAGTAAGAGTCCTATCATACATTTTCCATTGCGTAGATGAAGTGCTTTGAGAATATTTTTTTGTCTTTATTTTTTGTTTTTTCCAAGGATGATTTTAATCTTCGACCAACAAACAACACTTGAGAAAATCAACAAAGAAACAAAAGGCTAAAAAAAAAAAAACGGTGTATAGAAGTTTCCGGGAGTACTGACCAAAAAAAAAGGAAAAAAATCATGATGGAGAACTTTTGCTCTTTCGTATTTTTTTATTATCTATTCATACCTGATATTTTCAATGCGTCTTTTTTTTTTTTGTGTGTTTTATTTTGTCTTTCTTCTCCTCGATGACCCAGGTGGGATGTGTTCGGCTGTTTTTGTAATGTTTTTTTTTGGGGGGTCATTAGATAAATCATTTTGTTTTATAACTTTTACTGACACAATCCTTTAAAGTTATTTTTTTTTTTTAATCTTTACAAACGTCCTTTGCGGAATGTGTTCGTGAATGTTTTCATTTTTTTTTTTTAAATTACCTTTTCAAGTTGGGTGTTTTTTCTCAAGTTTACAAATTACCTAAACGGAATTCTGTGTGTATGATTTTTTGTTTTGTTTTTTGCGTTCGTGTTTGTGTGTGTGTTGTGTTTTTTTTTTTTTGGGGGGGGGGATACGGGCCTCTGGGGGAGGAAAGGGGGGCGAGGGTTAATTTTTTTCAAATACCTTTACAAGTAGGGTTTTTTTCTCAAATTTACAAATGACCTAAACGGAATTTTGTGTGTGTGATTTTATTTATTTATTTATATAATTTTGCGTTCGTATTTGTGTGTTTTTCGGGGATACAGGCTGTGGGGGGAGGGGGTTAGTTGAAAGGGTTTTATTTATTTATTTTTTTTTCAAATAACCTTTTCATTGACTAAGGGTGTTTTTTTCTCAAATTTACAATGACCAAAACCGAATTTTGTGTATGATTTTTTTTTTTTTTTTTTTTGCGTTCATATTTGTGTGTGTGTTTTCCGGGGGATACAGGGCTCTGGGGCGGGGTTGGGGGGAAGGGGGGGCGGGGTGGTGAGGGGTAGTGGGCCCTTCTACCAAAAGGCTTTTGGCTCATACCATTAAAGCGATTGCCTTTAGACAAAAGGGAAAATCTGATCACGATGTTTGGGCTTACAACTCTTTTGTTGGCTTGGCCTGACGTCAGCCAGAGAAGAGAGAGAGAGAATATAAACTACTTCCTCTACTCTCTTTCATCTTCATGTCGATTGCTTTAATGTTGATATTCCTTTTCAGTTCATTTTCGTTACGCTAGAGAGAGAGAGAGAGAGAGAGAGAGAGAGAAATATACTAGTCCCTCTTCATATTGATTGTTTTAATGGCAATCTTCTCTTTTCATTTCATTTTAGTTCACCTTGATGTGCATGAGAGAGAGAGAGAGATGGAATATTGATATGTGCCTGGTATTTACTCGACTTTGGTGGGACCCTGTCAGGATTAACGAAGAGATCCAGCGACTGCATCCCATATATATATATATATATATATATATATATATATATATATATATATATATATATATATAGAAAAATAACTGGAAACAGTTCCAATCTGTCATAAAAAAAAGAAATAGACAAAAATTCACCTCGACCTGAAAGGAAACAAGAAAAAAAAGATGTTGTCGACAACGAGATACGAATGAATGGGATGACGAGAAGGAGCCTTTCTGATAGGCCTATAGGAGGGCTTATAGGCCTATAGGAGGGCCTATAGGAGGTCTATAGACCCTGGACAGGCCGCCGAAACTTCACTGAGCCTTCGTCAGCTCTTCGTCCGTCTGTTGGAGAGAGAGAGAGAGAGAGAGAGAGAGAGAGAGACAGTTTTAGCAATAACTGACACAACTAGAGATAGAAAGTATCCCTGGAGGGGGAAAGTGAGGAGGACCCTCTGGAAGAAAAATACCCTTTAGAAGAGGCGAGGAATCCCTTTTTGGAGCAAAAAGTTCCTTCGGAGAAGAAAGGCTAGAGGAAGAGACCATCTGAGGAGAGAAAGCAGCTCCCTGGAGGGAGGAAGGGAGGGAAATCCCCCTTTCGAATAAGGTGGACCCCTTTGGACGAGAGAAAGAGAGAGATAGACACCTCCCACCCCTAGAGGAAGGGTTAGAAAAGCCCTCGGTACAAAAGAAGGAAATCCTCGGAAGGGGAAATTTAGCAGTGTGTCTCCTAGGCGTAGGGATTAAGCAAGAGCCCCCAGTTTGGGGGGCGGGGGTGGGGGTGACGGGAAACGGGGAACAAGACGAGTCCTTCGGTGAAGGGGAGAGGAAACGACCTCTGGCTGGAAGAGATAAACCGTAGGGCCAAAGACACACATTCGTTTAAGGGGCATTTTATTTTTTATTTTTTTATCTACCCGTCCTGAGGAACAAAGCAACGTCGGTAAGCGTGTACAGGCGGACTGGGTTTGTTATGCTAGGAGGAGATGGGTGTGTTTGTGCATGGAGTATATGAAGAGTATTTGTGTATGCCTGCAATCAATGCTTGTTTGTGTGTACTTGTTGCATGGATGGGGCTGTTTGTGCTTGGAGTGATTGAAGTTAGAGTTTGTGTATGTGTATGTGTACTGGAAAACCAGGGTAGTCTGTTTGTGCATGCTACACCTGTCTGTCTATGGGTAGCGCATTGGTAGGGTCGTTTGTTTTTCGTATGTTGATGTCACATTGAAAGCCTGTGTGTCTATTCGGTTTGTGACTTCATGTACAATCTTTTTTTTAATAGCTGTTTGTGTGAGGATTGTACGAGCCCAGGATAGAATATACCCGTTTGTGTGGGTATGCGTTTGTTTTGTAAGGGTTCAAGTAGAGGTGTCTGTGAGTGCTTGTGCTGGAATGGGTCAGAGGTTTGGGAGCGGTTCTCTCTCTCTCTCTCTCTCTCTCTCTCTCTCTCTCTCTCTCTGTCATTTACGTCTCTTTATGCCAGTTAATTCAATCTTCTTTTTCTTCTTCTTCTTCTTCTTCTTCTTCTTCTTTATTAAGGTTGCCTGGGTCCTCATCTGATGAAAATGTGCAAGACGAATTCCTCAGCGGCGTCTCGGTCGAATTGCGCCGTGAAATTACTGGGGAGCTTCCTGAGTTATTGTGCACGACATTTGAAGGACTGCAAGGATATTTTGTAGCAGATCTAAGGAGGACTGAGGGGAGGGGGTGATGACAAATGGGTGACATCAGTGGAAAAAGTTTTTTTTTTTTTTTTTTTTTTTTTTTTTTTTTTTTTTTTTTTTTTTTTTTTTTTTTTTTTTTTTTTGCTTCAGATGAATTGACATATTGATGGGTACTTTTGTGACTTCAGGAGAAGGTGGCTTTAAAAAGTCGGTATATTCAGGTTGGAATTTATTTAAGTTGCTCTCTCCTCTCTCTCTCTCTCTCTCTCTCTCTCTCTCTCTCTCTCTCTCTCTCCTGCTCAATATTTCCCTGCTCAGTGTTAAAATTTTTCCATTCTAAATTGGAAAAGGTCAAAAATTATCTGCTCAAGAGTTTTCCTGCTCAGAATTTTTCCGGCTTAAAATTTTCCCTGCTCAGAATTTTTCCTGCTTGGAAATTTCCCTGCTTAAAATTTTTCCTGCTTGGAAATTTCCCTGCTTAAAATTTTCCCTGCTCAGAATTTTTCCTGCTCAGAATTTATCCTGCTCTGAATTTTTCCTGCTTGGAAATTTCCCTGCTTAAAATTTTCCCTGGTCAGAATTTTTCTTACTCAAGATTTTTTCCTGCTTAGAAATTTCCCTGCTCAATATTCTCCTGCTCAAAAATTTCCCTGCTTAAAACTTTCACAGCTTAGAAATTTACCTGCTTAAAATTTTCCCTGCTCAAAATTTTCCATCCTCAGTATTTCCCTGTTCGAAAATTTCCCTGCTCAAAATTTTCCCGGTTCAGCATTCTCCTGCTCAAAAATTTCCTGCTCAAAATTTCCTTGCTGAAAAATTTTTCGGTTCAGTATTCTCCCGCTCAAAAATTTCCCTGCTCTGTGTTTTCCAATCTAAACATGCTATTGATATTCCGGAACCAAAGACAGACAGACCACAGATAGACAGACAGGTCTTAAATACTCCATGTAGGACAGAAAGTACCCCCCCCCCCCCCCCCCCCAGCCTCTATTCCCACAGCCCAGCTTACCCAGGTACTTTAGAGGTTTGTTTACGTTTATGAAAAGATACAAAACCCGGGGCGGGGGTGGGTGGTGTTAGAAGGAGGGGGTGAGGGAGAGAGAGGGAGGACATAGCCTATCAGAATGGCCCAATTGTCCACGATACCCTAATTTGCATATAATTAGCAAAGGCGGCTGTAAAACTTTAACGTGTGCTATCGTTCAAGCCCGGCCATATTAAGAGCGGTTTCGCGATGATGACAATAAAGCGCGCAAGCGCGCACACTTTGTGGATAAAACTTAAGACCCTAAGTTGGGGGTGGGGGGGAGGGGATAAAGCGTTGAGGCTTCCAAAATGGCTAATTACTTCTCGCTGAGAGAGATGAGCCTTCTGGAATGATGAATACAACGAGGACCTCCCCGCCGGAGTAACGGCCGGCTCGTATATTGAATAGCCGCCGAGGAGCTGGTTTGTTTACATCCGACGCTTTACGTCCGGGGCGTTATCGTACCCATCTCGGCGAAATCGTCGTGCATTAAAGGCGAATAATAATTATCGTGCGGGGAGAGTGCGTAGAAGGACGAGGGATTTTCAAAAAACGATTCGTAGATCTTTCGTACTGACTTTCGAGTTACGTAATGCCTATCTGAAACGGTATCAAGTGTGTGGGAGTTTGTCTGTGCGTTTAACTGAGTCGCGGAAATTGAGAGCAACAGGTCTTTTACTTTGCACCAAAAAGGACTTTTCAGATTTCAGTTTGCATGAAATCTTTGCGATCTTCAGACCTCGCACTGAAATTGCACTTCCAGACTTCAGATTTAGCTCTGAAAATGGCTGTCTTGATTTCAGAATCAGGTTCTGAAATGAGCTAACAGTTTTCCAGTCTGATTTCATATTTGTCATTTTTCCTGTGCAGACATTTATATCCAGACCTGCGTGGTGCTTCAGTCCCCAGCGCCTCTCTCTCTCTCTCTCTCTCTCTCTCTCTCTCTCTCTCTCTCTCTCTCTCTCTCTCTCTCTCGTTCGTAAGTATCTTTTCTCTCCAGCCAGATCATCCCAACGGATTATGGGCCTAATCCAACGTCTTATCAATCCACCAGCTTTCCCATAAGGTCGAAACTTCCATCATCCCCTTTTTTTTTTAACGACAGGGGCATTCATTTGAGACCCAAGATAATAATGAAAGGCTTGACAGACTTCTACTACAGAGGCTTTACTCGGAGGTGGGTCAGAGAATCCGCCTTTGTAGTAGGTCGCTAATGAGCTCGACCT
>NC_087214.1:73480704-73485704 GCF_015104395.2 Macrobrachium nipponense
GGGTGAATTCTCTCTTATATCGTTCTGCCAGTATGTTGCAAATTTCCTTTTTTTCATTCGTTAATCTCCCTTCAATTCTCAGAGGGCCTATTTCTATTCTTCTATTATTCATCTTCTTCGCATATGAGTATAATAGTTTGGGATTTTGCTTGATATTTAATAGGGTTTTTTCTTCCAATTCCCGTTTTTCATTTTCTTTTGATTGTATAATCTTTTGTTCTGCATTTTCTATCTTACTTTTTAGTTCTATAACTTTCCATGCATTTTTTTTCTTTTGCAAGACCTTTTTTTCCACTTTCTGATTTTCTGGAACAAGATCCTTCTGTCTCTTGGTATGCATGAATGATGTTTACTTTTCTTCTTCGGTATATATTTATCCACTATTTTCTCTAATATTTTATATAATATCTCCGTATTTACCTTTATGTCATCGCTTACGAAAATGTTATCCCAATCTTTGTTTAATTCTTCATTTATTTCTGACCATTTTATATTTTTACTGTAGAAGTTGTATTTTCCATATCCTTCCCACTTTTTCATTTCTTGCTTATCTCTGTTTTCACTTGCTTTGGAATGAACTGTTAATTCTATGACATTATGGTCTGAAATACTCGCATTATAAACTATTATTTCTTTAACATAATTCACCTCGTTCACAAATACTAGGTCTAAAGTATTTTCCTTTCTTGTTGGCAGGTGATTTATTTGTTGAATGTTGTATTCTAGTAGCATATCTAATAGCTTTTCGAATTGCCTCTTATCTTCTGCACTACTATTACTCTCTTTTTTATATGTATAAGTACATCCACAATCTCCTATTCGTTTCTTTCCATTCTACGAAAGGAAAGTTGAAGTCACCAGATAGGAGAATAGTCCAGTCCTTGTGATTTCTACATATATCATCCAATTTTTCAATTATTAAGTCAAACTCTTTAGTATTAGGAGGTCTATATTACTTACATGTTCATTAATTTTTCAGATTCAAATTCTACCGCTATTAGTTCACATTCTGAGTTACTATATTTCTCATATATTTTTCCTTGTTTTTTGTCTTTCCCATATATTGCGGTTCCCCCTTGATTCCTATTTTTTCTATCTGATCTATAAGTTTGGAACCCTTTTATTTGATCATCATTCCCAGTCTCTTGGGAATACCAGGTTTCACTTATATTCATTATATCTATTTTCTTTTCAATTTGGGTTAGTTCTTCTAAGTACTCTATTTTTCTTTTTGAGTTACTCGTAACTAAACCCTGCGCATTCATCACTATGATGGTTTGCGTGTTTTCTCCTTCATTAATATTGGTAGTAATAAGGATTTTCCCATGTCTCTTTCCGTTCTGGTATGTTGTTCTTTTTTTTCATTTCCAGAAATTCTGACATTAAAAAATCCAACTTTTCCATAATATTTGATCTTCCTTCATCATAATTATTCATTTTGTGTCTGAATCTGCAATTTTCTCCGTTTCTGCATATCCTCTTGCATAATAAATACAGTTATTATCCCTTGAGTAGAATTTTGGAGCTGATGCATTGAAATTTTTTGCTGACATCTCTGCATATCTCATTGGTAGGTTTGCTTTTCTCTTTACCTGATATTCTTGATTTCTCTCTTTATTTGTTTCTTTCTTATTTTGGATTTTATTACTTGGTTGGTTATTTATTTGATTATGATTCATGGCTACAGGGTGCATATATTTGCATTTTTTGTCGAACTTACATCCTTTTCCTTCTTTTAGGTTTTTGCATATTTTTGGATGCAGATCTCTGCAATCATCCCCATATCCATCTAGGTATGCACATTTACCATATATTTCATAGTTGTGACATACCTTAGGATGTTTGTAGTAACATCTTTCTCCAAATCTGCAATTCCCTCTTTTTCAAAAAGGTTGCAGATTTTGTCTTTCTTGTCTATTTTTTCCTCTTTCCCGTCATTGTGTAGATCTGGGTAGAGCCTCTTCGGGATTTGCCTTTTCTTTTTGTTGCCATATCCGTAATTTATTTCTTCGTAGGTTAATTGCTGCTTGCTTTATTTGCCTTCATATGTTAGTATCAATGAGTATCTCTGCATCCATACTTTTATCTTGTTCTTTGTTTTCCTATTTTTTTCTGTCATTTCATTTTGTTTACTTCTCTTCCGTTTTCCTCTTCTTCTTCTTCTTCTTCCTCTTCCTCTTCTTCTTCATCCTCAACTATTTGTACATTCAATCTTGATTTAATAACATTGTCTATCCATGATAGACATGTTGAACAAAAAATTCTTGTATCTTTTCTCATATCTTGTATTACCTCAGCACACTGTGGATGGATCGGAATGTTGCATGCAGCACATTTTCTGATTAGGTTTTGTGGATTGACTATGCTATACCAAACCTTACACAGTTTGCATGCTTTTGGCATTCTTTTTCCTAATGCGTCAATTAGGATATTCACAAGATTCACCTTATTCATTTTCTTTGTCGGAATATGTTGGTTTATGTATATTTTTCTTTACTGAGTCTCTTGACCATTTGGATTTTATTTGGAACTTCTTCAATTATTTTCAAGATGTTTTCATTAGATTTGTTCCAGTTTGAAGGATTATATCCTTCTAATATATCTATGAATGCTTTTGTATCTTTTTGGTTAGGACTGTTGCTGATTTCATAGATGAGAAATGCCAGTTCCCTTCCTGCTACCTCATCGTATTGCGAATCTGCTAAACACGCTAAATTACGTCATCTCTTCCCGCAGTTGGAACTTACTGCCATCTTGTTCTGATTTACAGTATTACACTTGATAACTAACTTAGAAGACGCTTTATCCTACTATTTTCACACTAATCTTATCACCGATAGTTCACGAACACTTCTAGATATTTCTCAAATTCTAGTCGTATGTTAAACTTGTGATATCTGTTGATTAATCTGACTTCACGCGGGAACGTCTCACCAAGCAAGATGGCTACTAGGAGAGAGAGAGAGAGAGAGAGAGAGAGAGAGAGAGAGAGAGAGAGAGAGAGAGAGATGGTAAATGCCTGTTGAGAGAGAGAGAGAAAAAAAAAAGAGATACTGAGTGCCTGTAGAGAGAGAGAGAGAGAGGTGGGTGATGAGTTTCTGTTAAGAGAGCGAGATAATGCGTGTCTGAAAGGAAGAAGAGTAGAGAAGATAGAGAGAGAGAGAGAGAGAGAGAGAGAGAGAGAGAGAGAGACTGTGTGTGTGTGTGTGTGTGTGTGTGTAGAGAGAGATGGTAAGTGCCTGTGAGAGAGAGAGAGAGAGAGAAAAAAAAAGATCGTGCCTGAGAGAGAGAGAGAGAGAGAGAGAGAGAGAGAGAGAGAGAGAGAGAGAGAGAGAGAGAGATGCTGAGTGCCTGTAGAGGAGAGAGAGAGAGCCCTGTGAGTGAGTAGAGAGATAGAGGAGAGAAAAAAAAGAGATGCTGGATGCTGAGAGAGAGAGTGCATGTAGAGAGAGAGAGAGAGAGAGATGCTGAGTGCCTGTAGAGAGAGAGAGAGAGAGAGAGAGAGAGAGAGAGAGAGAGAGAGAGAGAGAGAGAAAAAGAGATGCTGAGTGCCTGTAGAGAGAGAGAGAGAGAGAGAGAGAGAGAAAAAGAGATGCTGAGTGCCTGTAGAGAGAGAGAGAGAGGGGGGGGCCGCGTGTCTGTTGAGAGAGAGAGAAAGAGAGAGACAGAGAGACTGTGAGTTTGTGTGTGTTTGTAGAGAGAGAGAGAGGGGGGGGGGGGGTAAGTGTTGGAAAAACGGAACAACACAGAAACAGAAACTGGAAGTAAAAGAAAAAGTAACAGAAATCCTCAAACTGTCAAATCAGACAGACGGAAGGAGACTAAACAGTGCAGTGGTAAGAAGCAGAAGTAGTAGCAGACCTATTCTGTGTCCTACAACAGAAAAAACGGAAAGACAGAAAAAACAAAGAGGATGACAGAAAAAGCAGAAAATAGAGAGAAAGACAGGAAAACAGAGTAAAAGCAGAAAATAGAGAGAAAGACAGAAAAACAGAGAAAGGCAGATAAAACAAAGAAGATGACAGGAAAAGCTGAAAACAGAGGGAAAGGCAGAAAAACAGAGCGGAGGACATAAAATATAGAGAAAAAGACAGAAAATAGAGATAAAGACAGAAAAACAGGGCGGAGGACATAAAATATAGAGAAAAAGACAGAAAATAGAGATAAAGACAGAAAAACAGAGAGAAGGACATAAAAAACAGAAAAAGACAGAAAATACAGATAAAGACAGAAAAACAGAGAGGAGGACATAAAAAACAGAAAACAGAAAGGCAGAAAAACAGAGAAAAAGACAGAAAAACACAGAGGAGGACAAAAAGACAGAAAAAAGACTGAAAACAGAGAGGAGACAGAAAACAAACAGAGGAGACAGAGAAAGACAGAAAAAAAGAGAGAAGACAGAGAAAGACGCCAAAAAAACAGTAAAAGAGAGACGAGACACAGAACAAACAGAGGAAAGAAAAAGAAAAAGTCCCAATCCGCCAACAGAGGCATTCGAAAGGCCACGTTTATGGTTTCGCTAATGACCCCCTCCGTCAAAGGCCTAACTGCAGTAGATTGATTCTGATCAAGACGAAGGTTTTTTGGCAATTGGCCCCCTTGTTTTTTTTTCCCCTTTATGGAAGGCCGATGGAAGGGGAAATCGTAGGGTATTATTTCTTTTTCTTGAAGACCCTACTTTCTCTTGTGAATTTCTCTCTGTCTTAAAAATACCTCTCTATCCTATGAATAGTGTTCTCTCTTCCTTAAAAGTTTCCTGTCCTTCTCTATCCCTTAAGATACTTCTCCATCTAATTAAATAGCTTGCTGTCGGTCTCAGTAGTTCCCCATCCCGTCTCTGGCTCTTAAAATACTTCTCCATCTCATTAATAGCCTTCTGTAGACCTTAAAAATAGTTCCATATCTCTTCTCTGTCTCCTAAAATACTCTCCATCTCATTAATAGTTTTCTGTAGACCTTAATAATAGTTCCATATCTCTTCTCTGTCTCCTAAAATACTC
>NC_087214.1:73490704-73513204 GCF_015104395.2 Macrobrachium nipponense
AGCCTTGAATCCAGAAAAGGAAGCAAAAGGAGAAACTCCTCTATCCGTTCTGGTGTTTCGTCGCTTATACAGTGTCTTGTGATTATCAGTATTTTTCAGACTTACTGTGATTTTATATACTTTTTTTTTTGCACTGCAAGCCGTGAATCCAAAGAGGGAAATTCATTAAGGAACTCTTCTTTCCCTTGGTAGTAATCGTACCCATCCGTGGTTGAAAGAGCGAGGTCACTGGTCACCCACCTTGACACATTCGCACATGATTTTCAAACACTCAGTGACTTCTTAAGTTTCCCTGATTCCTCCTGTTTTGTTTGTGGATGCTTTTCACTGCAACCCTTGAATCCAAAAGAGGAAATAAAAGAGGAACTCTTCTTTGCCATGGTGAGGTCACCATTAACTCACTGGTACATGTTACCGTTTGATTTTCAAATTTATAGTGACCTCTTATTTGTGGACTTTTATTACTGCAGTCCTTGAATTCATAGAGGGGAGTAAATTAAGAAGTTCCACTTTTCCTTGGTGGGACTCGAACCCATTCACGGTTGAAAGAGCGAGGTCACTGGTCACCCGCTGCGCGAAGTTTTACCTTTAAAACTGCTTCATATTCCCACCCTTGGTTTTCAAACCCATAGTGACCTCATAGTTTCTCTGATTCCTTTCATTTTCTTTGCGGACGTTTTTCACTGCAAGCCTTGAATCCAAAAGAGGAAACAAAAGAAGAAACTCTTCCTCCCCGTGGCTGAACGAGCGAAGTCATTGCTAACCGGCTGTGACGTATTACGCTCCCTTCTGGAAACTGGGAGAGAATGACCAAGGATCATGGGTCACCGAGTCACATAAATACCACAGTTATTAAACCATTAAACTGAAATATGGCCACCACAGGTGCAGAGAATTCCGAAGCCTGACAATAGCAGGGAAACAAATAGCCACTGTTATTAATCCTCGCATATCAGTGACTAATTTCAGTGGCTGATATCACATAAGAATTTTGAATTTTCAGTTGACTTCTTTGCGTCTTATACCTCGATTCCAAGGACTGACATTAATGTGGGAATGTAAGAAGGGAGCCGAGAATAGGTTACGATTAATTAAAGAGGATTTGTTATGCAAATGAGGGCAATCACGGTACGTAACGTCTCGAGACTTGTGTACGTTAAAAATCGTCTCCAGTGTCAAATCACGAATTGGTCTTGTGAGTGGGAAGAGTTGCCAACGACTGTTTTTCTCGCTCAGGTTTTGTTGTTTTTGAGGTTTCTCCTTATTTTTCCTCGTTATTTGGAGTTTCTTGTTCTCCTTCTCCTTCAGGCGTAAAACAGGGTTGTGTCGCTGCTCCTACCTTGTTTTCCATATTTATAACTGTTGTTTTGCACCTCATTCTAGATGAATTGCCTCCAGATATCTCCATCATTTACAGAACAGACGGAGGAATATTCAATCTCAACCGGCTAAAGGCAAGAAAGAACTAAAGTCAATGTTACTGCTATTGTTGAGCTTCAGTATGCAGACAACAACGCTGTCTGTGCTCAAACTGAAAATGATTTGCAAATTATATTGAATGCATTTGCAAATGCTTACTCTCGTCATGGACTTTCCATCAACATCAGAAAAACCCAAGTATTATATCAGCCACCCCAAACTGAAGCCATAAGAGTTGCATCTACTATAGAAATTAATGGAGAAGCTCTAGAAACTGTAGACCGCTTCCCATACCTGGGCAGTCATCTATCTTCAAATGCCAATATAGATGATGAAGTTCAATATCGTCTAAGATGTGCTAACTCAGCTTTTGGAAAACTACGCAAGAAAATTTTTGAGGATCACGACTTGCGTGTTAACACCAAAATAAAGGTACATCAGGCAATAGTCCTACCTACCCTTCTTTATGGTTCCCAAACCTGGACATCTTGAGAATAACTAGGGAAGACCGCCGCACTCATGTAAGTGTTCTTGAAGAGGCCGACTGCCTCAGTATTGGGGGCCATTATAATAAAAAGCCAGTTGAGATGGGCAGGGCATGTTGTCAGAATGGCAGACAGCCGCCTTCCTAAGCAGCTCTTTTACTCAGAGCTAAGTGACGGGACTCGAAATGTTGGCAAACCAAGGAAGAGATTCAAAGACAGCTTAAAAGACAACTTAAAACTATGTGACATTAACTTTGAAACATGGGAGACCGATGCAGTGGAGCGATCTGCTTGGAGAGTTGAAGTGAAAGATGGAATTAAAAATTATGAAGAGAACAGAAAGCAGCATCTGGAGAACCTTAGAGCTGCAAGAGAAGCTCGTCAGGTCCATCCACAGCCTCCACTCCCACCTAACAACACATGCCCCAATTGTGACAGAGTATGTGGCTCGAGAATTGGTCTCATTAGCCACATAGAAGCCATCAATAACCACATCCCAGAGCATTCATACTCGAATCAAGTGATAGCCATGATGATTGTGTGTGTGTGTGTGTGTGTGTTTGGGTAATCAATTCCCCTTTGAAAGCTGTTGTTTATTCAATATGTTTCAGTTTCCTCATCGTGATCATAACGGAAGAAAAAACGCTAAGAAATGTATAAATATATGAGTTGGCAATTGAGATTAATTGTTTTTAATAATAAAATTAATTTCATATATATATGCATGTATATATATATATATATATATATATATATATATATATATATATATATATATATATAAAACATCAGATCTGCTACATTTTCGTACAAGAAATTTTCTCACAGGTATCTACTCTTAAGAGTTTTGTCAGTCAGTCAGAGAGAGAGAGAGAGAGAGAAGAGAGAGAGAGAGAGAGAGAGAGAGACCTGACACCTTCCCATAGATAATGACAAACCCATCAAAAGGAGTCTCAAATCTCCCCAGTTAATCCTTGTTCACTTGACAGGATTTTAAAGCTTAAAGAGAGAAGAGATTCAAACCCTCCAAAAGGTATAGATTTTAATGAAGTCAAATAACTCGCACTAAAATCAGACTCAGAACTGAGCCACGAAACGTCCATAAATCATCTATGAAATGGGCAACGCCAGCATCGCAATGCGCTAACGAGATCATCCAACGGGCGACTGAAAGCAAGTTATTCGGGGCGCGTGACGTCACGGGCTTCCTCAAGGCGGGGTGCGAGTGACATTTAAGTTTGATTGCGCGGTTATCTTTTACGGCTCCATTTGGCAATGAAAATTTGTTTTTATCACTTGTTAAAGTAAATTTATTATTATTATTATTATTATTATTATTATTATTATTATTATTATTATTATTATTATTTTATTATTAAAAGTGATTGCTGCCTCAGCTGCGTTAATTTTATAAAGGTTCTTCTATAAAGAAGAACCTTTATAAAATTAACGCAGCTGAGGCAGCAATCACTTTAATAAAGTATGTTTAAAAAGAGGGTTAACTTCCAGTATATATTATTATTATTTATTATTATTATTATATTATTATTATTATTATTATTATTATTATTATTATTATTATTATTATTATTAATTGCAACATTGTTTTTATTTCAGTAAATCATAAAAATATTAAAAAAAAAAACTCTTAACTCCATAAATTTGGTTTATTAAAATTATTGTTATTTACAAATAAAATTAAAAGTACTTTGATCTCGAAAAGTGTAGGCCACATAGAGGCAATCATTCCCTTAAGTAGGGCGACGAAAAGTACTATTGTCATTATAAGTGTATTAAGTAAAATTCCGAAATTCCAGAAAAAGTAATGTCATACAACATCACATTAATTCTAAGCTTCTATCCGCCGCCAAGGTCGGAAGGAGCGCGAATCGTCCCGTCCGTGTGGCGTGCGTTCGTAAACACACACGAACGTACGCATGCGCGCTCGCTCGCTCGCTCTCAACATCAAAGATTCGAAAGTTAAAAAAAAAAAAAAATGCTCAGCCGCCATCTCGCCGTGTCGCGTGTAATCAAAGAAATAAATTAGGTGTTACTTCCCGCCGAGATTCAGAGAGAAAAAAGAAGGAGGGAAGACGCGACGTCGTTGTCATGGCAACCGTTGAGGGGGGAAAAGGCGTCAAATTAATCCGCGACTTCTCATTTCGTGGCCAAAAGAACTTTGAAATCCTTACTCCCTCCTTCCCCCCCCCCCCCCTCCACCCCCCCTCCCCTCCACCCCAACAAGCTGAGTACTCCCTTTCCGACGACCCAAGCATGTCGTTTCCCTGGAGTGGGGATGGGAGGGAAGGGGGAAGGGGAAGGGGAGGGGAGGGTGGGGGAATAAGGAGTCCCCCTCGTGCCCTTGATTATAGCGTCGGCGTATATTCTGATTAGTGTTGTATCTCCTACCTTCCGAGAAATGTGCTGGCGCTGCCGAGTCAAGGACTTTGTCACGCACTCGCGCGCGCTGACACTGTATGTGTGTGTGTGTATATATATACTATATATATATTATATATATATATATTATATATATATATTGTATATAAATATTTATAAATATATATAGTATATACATTTATATATGTATATATAATATATATATATTGTTTATATATGTTTATATAATATTTATTTAATATATATATACCTATATATATATAACAATATACATATATATATATAGATATAATTATATTATATATATATACATCATATATATATATAGACTAGCAGACCAAACTCACTGCCCAGGAAAATTATGAATGACAACCAATAAACTCTCTTTCCCCCTCTCTCTCTCCCTTCCCTGTTAAGATAGTTGCTTTAATTACATTGCCCAGCGTTTTTGGCACTTCATATTTCACCACTTTTTCACCCCCTGTTCCTATTTGGGCTAAACTTGGACTTGATGGACATAAGGAGTGTCACTATTCATGTCAGTGACCTCGAAAACTACGGATTAGACACTGATATCTGTCGTTTTCGGTTATTTTTATGTTTCACCCCCTTCCCAAATGCCACTCACCCCCCCCCCATCTTAGCCTAACCACTGGTCTGATGTTAATTATGTTTCCATCATGACCTTTCCGGTTTGATATTGACTTATATTTAAAATGTCACCAAAATCGGCCAAGAAATATGAATTTGTGTAGCGTTCGTACAAACAGACATTTTCCAACCATACCCACCAAAATCATCCTTGCTATGTATTCGCCAATTAAGCCCTATTATCTAAAAGAACCTTTTCCTCCCCCTCTCCACTCTGCATGAATCCATTTGCAAATGTAATTCACCTCAAAATGCTTCATTACCGTCAACCTTTCAGTTTCGGAGAAAACATTTCAAGAGGTATTTTCCAACGACCCTTTGGCACCAGACTCGGTCGAGTTGTTACAGAAACGGACCGTATTTAATTAGTGGTTTTATTCTGTCTCGTTCCCCCTTCGTAAGCCCATTCAGGTTGACGAAAGAGTTATAGAACAGTGGTTAATTACCCATAGGAGGGTCATTTCAGAGTTTCAGAGGGAATTTGTGACTACAGACCGACAGGCTCAAACGGGCTCCAGGACCACACAAAACACAGCATTCATTGTTATTCGTTATTTTTATGATTTCTGGTTAGTTTACAGTCGAATTGGACGAGCCAGAAGGCCGAGAGTCGAAAGGTATATGAATTAATAGATGAAAAGTATTAGATGAAAAGTATTATGGCGCAAATTCTTAATAGGGGACATTTTAGAAGTGTCACTCCTCCTCGGGGACACTTTATAAGTGGCACTTCTTCCGGTGATACTTAAATGCTATTGTGAACATTTTGTAAGTGGCACTCCTCTTTGGGAACATTTAATAAGCGATACTGCTTAGGAATAAGTGGCACTCCTCCTGGGGACACTTATAAGTGACACTCCTCCTTGTGGACGTTTGAGAAGTGGTACTTCTCCAGGGAACAGTTATAAGTGGCACTCCTCCTGGGAACACTCTGTAAATGGCACTCTATCTAGAGTCCTGTAGTACCTAACTCTACCAAGTTAAACTGAAGGATAATACACAATTTAATCCACAATATAATTCCATCTTCAATTGCCCAAACTGCGGGGACGGGGGAGGGGGCGGGGGCAATTTCTATAACTCGTAATCTTGGCTCATATAAGTGTGGAACCGATATCCTTAATTTCTCCCTACAAGACAAAAGGATCCATGTGATGTCTCCTTTTAATAATCCTTCACTTCAGGTGACAATGGTGGAATCCTTCCCTTATACCCTGACAGCCAGCATATCTCTCTCTCTCTCTCTCTCTCTCTCTCTCTCTCTCTCTCTCTCTCTCAAATTCTCACGGTATCTATGTATACATATTATACACAGAAAGAGAAAGTGAGAAATAGTATATTTATCTCTCTCTCTCTCTCTCTCTCTCTCTCTCTCTCTCTCTCTCTCTCTCTCTCTCGCTCAAAATCTCACGGTATCTATGTATACATTTTATACACAGAAAGAGAAAGTGAGAAATAGTATATTTATCTCTCTCTCTCTCTCTCTCTCTCTCTCGTTGACGCTCCCGTGCAAAAGTACAAGAGAGAACAGGTCACGTGAATTCCACGCGTGCCCCGGGGCACTGGGGCATTGCTGAAGCTTTCTTTCGGCTGTAGATCTGAAGCTGAGATCCCCTCGGAAGAAAAATACCTGGGAATGCTTTATCTTAATTCGGTCTCTCCTCGAGACAGAGATAGGGAATCTGGGAATCCGGGAATCGTTTTGTCGCCTTGACAAAGGATAAAAGATTACATGTCTTACTATACAGGGTGTCCATAAAGTCCCAGTACCATTACAAGTATTTATGGCTTAGAATGGTACTGGGACTTTATGGACACCCTGTATATAATGGCTCCAATGGGTCTTCAATCTTCCCTTTCCTAGGTAGTCTTATTTTGGGAATGGCGTTGCTACCCTCACTACTTTTCACTCCCTGGCTGCGAACCACAACAGTCTTATACATTCCAGGTAGTACACATTCCACGACATGCGTCATGATTAGATACCTCAGAAAACAGGCATGAATATGCCATCCTTCTCCCGTGGGATCGGTCTTGGGTCTCATGCTGGAGATATGAGGTTGATAAGGACTGAGGCACACCATATTATTATTATTATTATTATTATTATTATTATTATTATTATTATTATTATTAGTTATAAGAAGCAGATAGTCTAGGGGAATAAACTACTCAAACCACTAACTCCTCATAAACATTTTGAAAAAAAATATTAATAAAATAAGGTAAAAAAAGAAATAAACACAACTCATTTACATATAACCAGCAGCAGACGTTCTCTCTCTCTCTCTCTCTCTCTCTCTCTCTCTCTCTCTCTCTCTCTCTCTCCCCTTCTGTCTCCCTGTCAGAATGATTGATGGAAAGATAGCGCAAATAGACGGTGAGGATACAGTAACTCGGTAACAAGAGAAAGGTGCAGTTGTTTATCAAGAGAGGTTGAGGTAATATTGAGAATCTCGTGTTGGAAGAAAGTAGGTTCAGTGTTCGATAAATTATTCTATTTTATCTTTTATTTATTTAATTTTTTTTGAGGGGGAATTATTGTCCATTGTCGTCTATTATTCGTTTCATTTTCTTTGCCTTTGTCTCTTTATTTTCTTTGAGAATAACGCCTATAGTAGATTCGCGCGTAGGCCAGGAGTAGCAACGCTCGATGGAGCCAGTGTGATTCTCACTATAGCAGATTCATATCACCAGTGCATCTGATGTCTAGGCCCGTACCTTACGACGCTCATGATTGGCTGTTAAGCCAATCACAGGGCTGGAAACTCTCAAGTCTCTCTCGAGAGAATTCACATAGGCAGGATATATGTTCCAACTCTCCTGAGGGATGCTTTTGAAAGACGTATCCCTCAGGAGAGGTGGAATATACATCCTGCCTATGTGAACTCTTGAGCGAGACTGAGAGTTTCCAGCCCCGTGATTTGCTTATCAACAGCCAATCAGGAGCGTCGTAAGGGACTGGCCTAGACATAAGATGCACTGGTCATATGAATCTGCTATAGTGAGACAATCACACTGGCTCCATCGAGCGTTGCTACTCCTGGCCTACGCGCGAGTTACAACCCCTAACATGTCACTCCCCACTTGCAACATTCTCACACACCCATTGCCTCCCACATCACAGCCAGACTCTCTTGCTAATCATTTAATCTGTGATCTTATAATAACGTCTCTTAGTGCTGATAAATGGTCAGATTTATCCAGTATCCTTAGTGGTCCTATTCTACTTACCTTCCCTAGAGTTTTGACAGTGTGTTGAATTTATATTTAGCTAAGTTATGGGTTAAGATTCAGAATAAGTTTTTTTACGCCTTGGGTCGGCTGAAAGAGACCCCTGTGGGTTTTAAAGCCCACAGATAGCTGGTGGTGGCTTCGAGATGTCATATGGAAATATATGAGCTTAGAACAACAATCCTGACGACCTCTTTTGTAAGTTTGACTGGTAATGTTTTTTTTTTTTATTGTACCCTGATACTGGCGTTTCTTCCTTTCATTCAGTCGCGTCTTTATCCGTGATACTTATTCAGGAACAGGGTCATTTTATATACAGAAGGTTGTTCCTTCTTATATGTATTTTTTTTTCGAGAGAGAGACTTTCCACCTGCTTTTCTTTAGGATTAAGTGGGAGAGAAAACCTTTTGAATTCCCGCTCAATTAAAAGCGATGGCAAGATTTGTTCTCTAGAGCGAAGTGTAGATTTCCTGTCAAGATTCCATCAAGGTCTCTCTCTCTCTCTCTCTCTCTCTCTCTCTCTCTCTCTCTCTCTCTCTCTCTCTCCTACGACAAAGGGAGGCAGGTGTTTCGGTACAGTTCGTTAGATTGTTTGTCTGTTGGTTTGTCATTTCGTTAGCCGGACCAAAAAGAAACAGACGCGAATCGATTTTTTTGACCCATTCGTCCAAATATTCAGCCCCCCCCCACCCCCACCCCCATCCCACCCCACCCCACCCCTCTTCTTCCTCTCCCTAAAGCCTTAAATACATCCCAAGGGGCGTGGGTATCGTCCTACCCAATTCCTATCCTTTCTTTCTTTCTTGATTTTTTTTTTTATATCAGGTTTGGGCAAGATACGGGCAGGAGATATCCTTGTCGTTCGGCCTGCCATGGAAAAAAAATGTCAGCATCGCATTTGATTTTTATTGAAAGCTGATTATAATATATATATATATATATATATATATATATATATATATATATATATATATATATATGCTTAAAAATCCACAATACATGCCCGTGACTCCCAGTATATTATAAGCGAATACCGCAAGAAAATAACAGGCAGGAGTTAAGTACCAAGCGCTTTCACTAATGTTTAGTCATTTTCCTGTGGTATTTGTTTACACATACACATATATATGTGTGTGTATATATATATATTATTTTTATATATATGTATATATATATATATATATATACTATATATATATATATATATAAGGTTCTCTTATAGAACCCTTGCGGGGCATGCAACCGCATCCCAAAATCGGTACCCAGTCACTCACTAGAACTATAGTAGATTCACATCACCCGTGCATCTGATGGCTAGGCCAGTCCCTTACGATGCTCCTGATTGGCTGTTGATAACCAGTCACGGGCTGGAAACTCTCAGTCTCTCTCGAGAGAGTTCACATAGGCAGGATGTATGTGCCAACCTCATAAGTATCCCTCAGTGTTGGTGGAACGTACATCCTGCCTATGTGCAACTCTCTCGAGAGAGACTGAGAGTTTCCAGCCCGGTGATTGGCTTATCAACAGCCAATCAGGAGCGTCGTAAGGGACTGGCCTAGACGTCAGATGAATCTACCATAACTCCATCCACTGCTGGTTTGGAATCTGCATATCATCCGGAATTCAGTCTATTCCCGTTGCATATTTATCTGCTCTCGGAAAGGGAGGAGATCGTGGCTAATGGATCGTGGATTTAAAACCAAAAGCGACCGCAATATATATGTATGTCTTTTTTTTTATTCTAGGCCCCCCCCCCCTCCCCCCCCAAAACCCAGCCCCCACTATCCCCCAAATGTATCCCAAATTGGTCCCGTAGAGAGGTGAGGCGGGTATCCTTTGATGTTTCCGGCTCTGGCGTAAAAGCCTTCCGGAAGCCACTCGCAACCCCCCCCACCCCCCCCCCCCCCCCCCGTTAGATGAATGGGGATTTAGGTTCATTTGGGAAAGGGGTCACCTCCCCAAAAAATAAATATTGCGCTCCAAAATCACAGGGGTCAATTTAGCGTGTGATACTCGTGGATGTTGTAGGGAACCAAGAAAAGGAAAAATATATTTTTTTTCTTTATGTTTTACATTTTTTGTGATGCTGTGAAATTCAGTTGTAGATAATATTAATTATCAAAGAGAGATCAAGTTGCTTTAGCTATGTAAATATGAAGGTGAATCGGATATTGAGTTATCTGAGTAGAAGTTGATGATAAGTTAATAGAACTTGATGATAACTATTTATAATTGGATGGTAACTTAACAGAACTTGATGATAACTATATAGAATTTGATGATAACTATTTAAAATTTTATAACTTGATAGAACTTGATGATAATTATATCTAATTTTATGGTAATAGAACTTGATGATAACTATATAAAATTTGATGATAACTATAGAAAATTTTATGATAACTTAATACAACGCAATGATAACTTATTAGAACTGGATGCTGATAACTGAATAAATATCTAGGATAACTCAATTGTTGACTACGATACCGAGGTACCCGAACTTGACGTCGTGATAACAAAGTTTGGTTAATTTAGTTAACTTAAATATAAATTCAATTAAAAAAAAGATACAGCATAAACATATGCCTTCACTTTGCAAGTTGCAAAATGCAGAATGCCCGATACCTTTGCGCTTCAGTGCCCACTTATTTACGTTGGCCCTACCGGCTGGAGGGCATATGGGCACCCGGCTGTGTAGGTACCCAGCGGGGTAGTAATTGTTCCTACTCCCAAAGAGACACCTTACGTAAACAAACTTGTTTTTGTCTCTTCCTGACAGCTAATTCTTCTTCTTCTTCGTCGTCGTCTTCTTCTTCTTCTTGGGAGATTAGCTTATAACAGTAGTATAAAAATCCCAAGATTATCAACTCAATAAGACGAGAGAGAGAGAGAGAGAGAGAGAGAGAGAGAGAGAGAGAGAGAGAGAGAAGAGAAGTGTAAAGGTAGTAACCCCATACCCCCCAAAAAAAAAAAAAAAACTTACTGAGACCAGAAGGGTTGAAAACCCTTTGACGCCATTATAGATACGATGGTAATAATGTTAGTAAAAAAGTAAAAGAATATATTATAATCTTTTAGCCTTTGTCAAGACGACAAAACGATTCCCGGATTCCCTATCTCTGCGTCGAGGAGAGACCGAATTAAGATAAAGCATTCCCAGGTATTTTTCTCCCAAGGGCATCTCTTCTTCAGATCTACAGCCGAAAGAAAGCTTCAGCAATGCCCAAGTGCCCCGGGGGCACGCGTGGAATTCACGTGACCTGTTTTCCCTTGTCCTTTTGCGCAGGAGCGTCGACGAGAGAGTCTGTCTGACAGGATTTAGGGAAGGATGCCACCATTGTCACCTAACGTAAAGAGTATCGAATTGGAGACACTATGGGGGTCCTTTTGTCTTGTAGGGAGATGAAAGATATCGGTGCGAGAATGACATTCCGTCGTGATGATACCAATATATAAAAATAAGGGAAGCAAAGGGGAGTGTGGTAACTATCGGGGCATAAGTTTACTGTCTGTCCCAGGGAAGATATTCATGAGAGTAATACTTAACAGAATAAGACCTATAGTAGAGGAGAAACTTAAAGAACAGGAGTGTGGTTTTAGAAGTGGAAGGTCAACAGTGGATCAAATTTTCAACTTAAGACAGAACAGATAATTGAGAAGAGATGGGAGTATGCAAAGTCAATATTCTGTGCTTTTATAGACTTGGAGAAAGCGTATGATTCAGTATGGAGAGATGGAATGTGGAGAGTGGCAGAACACTATGGTATACCACTGAAAGTGATAAGGATACTAAAGAACTGGTACCAAGGAGTGTGCAGCTGTGTACAGCTGGATGGACAGCAAAGTGACTGGTTCCCAGTTGGAGGTGGGCTAAAGACATGGATGTGTTATGTCACCCCCTTGTTTAATGTATTATATTGATCACATAATTGAGAAGAAGTGATGGAGAATGAAAACAGAGGGCTAGTATGGTGGAGAAGTTTTTATGGATTTGGACTTTGCTGATGATGTTGCGTTGGTTGCTGATACGTGGCTGGTGCTGGTAAGTATGGTAATGAGGATGGAGACAGAGACACAGAATTTTGGCTTGAACATCATCACAAAGAAGAGCGAGATCATGGTTGTGAGTAAGGATGATGTTTGGGTGCACATGGAGGATATGACAATCAGAGGACAGGAACTCAAGCAAGTTGAGAAGTTTGTTTACTTGGAAGTGTAAACTAGCAGACGGGAGGCAAATTGAAGATATACAAAGAAGAAAACTAGGAGCAGCAAGAGCTTTTGAGGTTCTGAGAAAAAACGTTTGGTCAAGGCATGAAATCAGCTTGAGAACTAAGATGAGAATATTCAATGCAGTCCTGATGTATGGCTCGTCCACCTGGGCACTGACAAGAACAGAGGAGAAAAGGTTGGATGCTTTTGAGATGAAGCTGCTGAGAAGGATACTTGGCATTAAATGGGATGATTATGTTAGAAATGAAGACATCAGGGTGAGATTGAGGCAAAGGCCAGTCAGTACCAGGTTGAAGAGGGGAAGGCTGAAATGGTTTGGACATGTTGAGAGGATGGATGGGAATAGAGACCTCAGGAGAGCACTGAGAGCAGTACAAATAGGAAGAAGACCGCTGGTTAGACCAAGAACGAGGTGGATAGACATAATTGTCAGGGATCTTGAGGATGAAATCCAAAACTTAGAGGAAGCAAGGGAAATGGCTCGGGATAGAGACAGATGGAGAGGAACTGTATCAGCCTTGTGCCACTGGCCAGTGGCGGGAAGATAAAGTAAAGTAAGTGATGACACGTTATTTAAATTGCCCCCCCCCCCTCCCTACCAAATCGCCCCCTGGTGTAGTTGTGTTTGAATGTTTAGGTTGTGGCCTGAATGTTTATGAGGGATGTTTGATCGTCGAATTACCGGTTTATTAATAAATATATTCACATCAGTCTGGCTCTAACCCTGCTATGACTTTATGTAATTACTTCACTCACAATCTACTTAATTTTACAAAGCACTGTAATCACTGCGAAAATACTTATATATAAATGGAATGAAAAACCGTATCTCATATCATAAACATATGACAAAAATATTTCATCGTTTCAATAAACAAATACATTTTAAAAAATAATCATTATTTTAATTTTTCCTGTCGTTTGCAAAAGTCCCCCTCCATCCCTGAGAGTGAATTTGCGTTTCCTCATCGGATCGAAGACAGGCCTCAATCACGGCCAATTAAGGAATGACACGTGTGTTTGATGGTATGTGTATGTTTGTGTGTGTGTGGTGTGTGTGTGTTGTGTACGGTACTTGTGACGTCATGGAAAAAACAATGACTTCAAAGTTGCATAGTAGTCATTGACAGTGGCGAATTTTCTTATAATAATAATAATAATAATAATAGTAATAATAATATCTTACATAAGACAGCAACAGGAAGTATAGCACGAAGCATACATGGGAGATATTAATAATAATAATAATAATAATAATAATAATAATAATAATAATAATAATAATAATAATAATGAAAATTATATATATATATATATATATATATATATATATATATATATATATATATATATATATATACTGGTAACCAAAGGAAATACAACGCAGAGCATTATGGGAAATAATTCCGCGACTGGCTTATAAGAATGAACTCGAGTATTCCTGCTTCTTCTGAGAAACCGTCATTTGTGAGTCTCTCTCTCTCTCAATATGGCGGCAGGCGTCTCCGTACACAAAACCATCTGTTGTTCAGTCCTTGGATTCTAGAGAGGAAAAGGAGATTGAAAGGTAGAATAGGAAGGAGTGGTTTTCCCCTACCCCCCCCCCCCCCCCCAACCCTCATTTACTGGATACCTGGAAAGATTGAAAACGGCGTAATTCCAGTGCTGTGGGGTTGTGCTGGAAGGGACGAGCAGCCCTGGAAGTACTGTAGTGAGCCTTCTCTTGCATTTGTATAGGACGTAAACAAGGAATTGTGTTCCAGCCGTTGGATATGCAATATGTCAACTTGGAATTGTGTTCCAGCTTTTGGATTTTGGTCTAATTGCAAAAAACGCCAGTGGTAAGCCATTCTTCGCTTCCTGTTGTCTGTCTGGAAATAGATATAAATGAGGCAAACCGAAGGCGTTCCAGCGACTGAATATCTGGAACGAGATATATTAATCGTATGTTCCAGCTCTTGACTGTCATTTGATGCAAAAAGAACATTTTCCAGGGACTTGATATCTGAAATAAAATGTAATAATACTGGATCTCAGTGTTTGGAAATCATATATAAAACCAGAGAGGCTAAATGATGTAAAAAAAGAATAAAAAAAGCAAGTTTCAAATCTTTTATGCACTTCTGGAATCTTGTATTTCCAGTCAATGGCCCCTATGGTGGACGTGTTCCATGTGAATAGGAGTAGACTTCCCACTTACCTCTGACAGGTGTAGAAGACCAAAATATCTGAGATATGTACCCACACGCCGTTCTCCACTCACCATACAACTGCGCCTAGCTGCTTCGTACGTTCTGAAAGCTCTGGGACAAATTAAGCGATTCCCAACTAATCAAAACTTCGGCGTTCGTCCAATCTAAGTTTTGATTGGCTGTTGAGGTGGCAAGGAGAAGTCTTCCTTACGAGATGTCGTTCTCTGGGAGAATTTGAGACGCTCTGAACACTGAGAGAGAGCCCCTCTCACAGCATTTTGCTAGATTTTTTGTAACTCTGGGTCTCAGATTGTGCGTGAAAATGAATGGAAATTGTATATTCTGTTTTAATACTGAGAGATTGTTTCTCTGTTTGTCTCAGGTACTGAGAACATTCTCTTCCGAGGACATCATTTTCTATGCCGTCTCAGTCTCTGCGTCTTCTCAGATTTTTCAAGTAGTACAGGACAACTAAGTTCGATAAGGATTAAAATTGAGATAGATTTAGTTTTTAATAATGAGAGAGTTTCTCAGTATGTCTCAGGCACTGATGAGGACATCTTATATGGTAGATTGTCTCAGTCTGTGGGTTCTCAGATTAAGGAGAGTCAAGCTCGAAAATGAATAGATATTGTATATTTTGTTTTTAGCTTTTCTCATCAATTTTCACAGCCTGCAAATATCTAAACCCAAACCAACTCACTGGCGACATAAACTTAAAAAAAAAAAACTTAACTATTTATTTACTTATATATTTATTAGCGTCTTTATTTACTTGCTTATTCATTTATATATCTATTTATTTATCTGGCATACCACAGCAGCACGGTCAGGCTGGCAGACGGAGTGCCAAAGAGGCTAGAATCTCCTGTCAAGATGACGGGACCACTTGTCATTCTTGTGGTACACCTGACATGTCGTGTGGGGACGGGGAGGAGGAGGAGGAGGGAGACGGGGGAAGGGTTGGATGGCGGAGGGTGATGGGGGTGGAAGAGGAGGATAGGGTGGGTATTTATACCCAGACCAATTTCCTTCGAGGCTGATTTAAGACGTCTATATTTTTATTCATTTTTATGTACCCAGTTTTTTTAGCTCTTAGCAATTGTAATGGAGAGAGAGAGGGAGAGAGAATATATTTATCGTCATATTTGTATACCAAATTTTTCTCGTGACTCTTACGTTGTATTGGAGAGAGAGAGAGAGAGAGAGAGAGAGAGAGAGAGAGAGAGAGAGAGAGAGAGAGGTGGGGGCTGGAGGTGCACTTCTCTTCATTTTCATTTCTCTTTGTTTAATGATACATCTCACACTTGTGTTAACTTGCAACTTAAAAAATCAAATCATTAGCAAGATCCCATATTAAAATATACAGAAATGAAATATACAGAAGTTCAAGTCAGGAGGTAATATAGTCATCAAATAACCTGAGACCTGGCAACGCGCCTGGGCGGACGCCGTGACGCCACACACGCGTCAAGCAGCTGGGATACCGCGCGTTCAACCGCCCAGGTAATGCACTCGTTAGGGAACTGAAGCCGCGCGTTACTATACCGCTCCCTTCGTCTGGCGGTTGTGACGCGTCGTTGCCGCCTCAGATTATTGAGACTGATAAAATAACAATAGTTCATCTCCTCTGAGTTTAATGATATGGCGAGGGGTGGGGGGGAGTTGGAATGATGGAGGTTGACATATTGGGTTTAAGGTCGATTTGAATGAAGGTGGAAAGATATAATAATAATAATAATAATAATAATAATAATAATAATAATAATAATAATAATAATAATAATAATAATAATGTGTGGCGCCGTGGCAGAGTGGGTTAGGTCGTCGATCGACTGGTTAAGCAACATTGGGGCTGGTCAGTCGTTGGATGGGTGACCGCTCTCCTCGGCGTTGATTCCATGGGAAAGGATCTTTACCATAATTTCCTCAGTCTACTCAGCTGTAAATGAGTACCTATCCCTGATGGGGTAGGGTCCAGCTATAGGTTAAATAGCAAAACTCAGCAATGATGGAAAGAAATGAAGGAATAAACGACAACGACGTAAATGGAACCTCTGGCAACAGAGAAGCTTCGTCCGGCAGCCAGGTATTCAACCCAATTGAAGGGGAAGACGGTCAGGTACTTGGAGGTCGTCATCCAGCAACTGACCACCACAACGACAGTAATCAACACCCTGAGATTTGGAGCTTACAGAGGCAAAAAGGAAGAAATGGACAAGAGAAAAAAATAAGGAGATGCTACATCAGAAGCAACCCGACGGAGAGAGGATATAGAAGAAGGTTGGTCAACATCTGGAATGAGAGGAATAACACCCCCCAAACAGAGCAGAGGCTGGCAGACCAAGTAAGGAACATAAAGAAAAAGAACTGGCTCTCCCCAACAGAAAGATAAGAACTGGAAAGGGAAATGTCACACGACAACGAATTACACGAAGACGAACTGAGAAACGATGCCACAGAAGACGACAGAGAGGATGAGGTATCAAACAACGACACACGAAGTAACAGAGAGGACGGAATGGGTAGAAAAGATTAGACAATGGATGAAGCCAGATACAGAGAGAACAAAGATCCCCTCCATGAAAGCCTACAACGCCAAGAAATTAAGGGAGAAAAGAAGTGAGGTCAATGAAATAATGGGCATAATACACACCACCAGTATCACAGAAACAAATAACTTGGCATATGCAGGAGCAAGATTAGTAGCAGAACTGATGGGGATACGAACACCAACACCACCAGAAACACCCAACCCAACAGAAACCAAAACAAACCCAATTGGCAGCAACCTCCTTGGAAAAGGCGCCTGGAAAAGCAAATCATGGTGATGAGATCTGACTTGAGTAAACTGAAAGAGATGGCAGAAAAAGGCTAAGAAGCAAGAAAACAAGGGAGGAACTCAAAGAGAGGGGACTAAACAACACAATAGAAGATGTAAAACAGAGGCTTAAGGCCAAAGCACATAAGATCTAACGGTACATGAACAGGAATAAGGGATACCAACAGAACAAACTATTCGGAACTAACCAGAAAAGACTATACAGCCAACTAAGAGGGGAAGACAACCACCAAGAAATTCCTGAAGCCGAACCAAGTAAGAGACTCTGGGAAAACATATGGAGCGATCCGGTATCACACAACAAACATGCAACATGGCTCCAAGAAGTCAAGGCAGAAGAAACAGGGAGAATAAAACAAAGATTCACAGAGATCACGACAGACACAGTCAGACACCAACTAAAGAAAATGCCCAACTGGAAAGCCCCAGGTCCCGATGAAGTCCATGGATACTGGCTCAAAAACTTCAAGGCCCTACACCCACGAATAGCAGAACAACTCCAGCATTGTATCTCAAATCACCATGCACCCAAAAGAATGACCACAGGAAGGACATCATTAGTACAAAAGACAAGAGTAAGGGAAATATAGCCAGTAACTACAGGCCTATCACCTGCCTACCAATAATGTGGAAGTTACTAACAGGTATCATCAGTGAAAGGCTATACAACTACCTAGAGGAGACAAACACCATCCCCCACCAACAGAAAGGCTGCAGAAGGAAGTGTAGGGGCACAAAAGACCAGCTCCTGATAGACAAAATGGTAATGTAGAACAGTAGGAGAAGGAAAACCAATCTAAGCATGGCATGGCTAGACTATAAGAAAGCCTTCAACATGATACCACACACATGGCTAATAGAATGCCTGAAAATATATGGGGCAGAGGAAAACACCATCAGCTTCCTCAAAAATGCGCAACTGGAATACAATACTTACAAGCTCTGGAATAAGACTAGCAGAGGTTAATATCCCCACTACTCTTCGTAGTAGCCATGATTCCCAAGACAAAAGTACTACAGAAGATGGATGCCGTGTACCAACTCAAGAAAAGAGGCAACAGAATTAACCATCTGATGTTCATGGACGACATCAAGCTGTATGGTAAGAGCATCAAGGAAATAGATACCCTAATCCAGTCTGTAAGGATTGTATCTGGGGACATCAGGATGGAGTTTGGAATAGAAAAATGCCCCTTAGTCAACATACAAAAGGGCAAAATAACAAGAACTGAAGGGATAAAGCTACCAGATGGGAGCAACATCAAACACATAGATGAGACTGGATACAAATACCTGGGAATAATGGAAGGAGGGGATATAAAACACCAAGAGATGAAGGGCATGATCAGGAAAGAATATATGCAGAGACTCAAGGCGATACTCAAGTCAAAACTCAATGCGGGAAATATGATAAAAGCCATAAACACATGGGCAGTGCCAGTAATCAGATACAGCGTAGGAATAGTGGAATGGACGAAGGCAGAACTTGGCAGCATAGATCAGAAAACTAGGAAACATATGACAATACACAAAGCACTACACCCAAGAGCAAATACGTACGGACTATACATAACACGAAAGGAAGGAGGGAGAGGAGGACTAAGTATAGAGGACTGCGTCAACATCGAGAACAGAGCACAGAATGACAAACAGAACAGAGGACTGGCGCAACAAACCAATGCACGGACAATACATGAGACAGACTAAAGAACTAGCCAGCGATGACAATTGGCAATGGCTACAGAGGGGAGAGCTAAAGAAGGAAACTGAAGGAATGGGGGGGAAATGAACAAAGCGGCACAAAAGATCAGGCCGGTTCCTAAGAACCAGATATGTTCAAATAACGATAGAGGGAAATAAAACACTCTCCCATATGTAGGAAGTGCAATACGAAAAATGAAACCATAAACCACATAGCAAGCGAATGCCCGGCACTTGCACAGAACCAGTACAAAAACAGGCATGATTCAGTGGCAAAAGCCCTCCACTGGACCCTGTGCAAGAAACATCAGCTACCTTGCAGTAATAAGTGGTACAAGCACCAACCTGAAGGAGTGATAGAAAATGATCAGGCAAAGATTCTCTGGACTATGGTATCAGAACAGATAGGGTGATACGTGCAAAATAGACCAGACGTGACGTTGATTGACAAAATCAAGAAGAAAGTATCACTCATTGATGTCGCAATACCATGGGACACCAGAGTTTGAAGAGAAAGAGAGGAAAAACAAAAAAATGGATAAGTATCAAGATCTGAAAATAGAAATAAGAAGGATATGGGATATGCCAGTGGAAATTGTACCCATAATCATAGGAACACTAGGCATGATCCCAAGATCCCTGAAAAGGAATCTGGAAAAACTAGAGGGTGAAGTAGCTCCAGGACTCATGCAGAAGAGTGTGATCCTAGAAACGGCGCACATAGTAAGAAGAGTGATGGACTCCTAAGGAGGCAGGATGCAACCCGGAACCCCACACTATAAATGCCACCCAGTCGAATTGGAGGACTGTGATAAAGCAAAAAAAAAAAAATAGTAACAATAATAATAATAATAGTTTTAGTTGAATTTTATATCTTATTACCTTAATCATTGTAAATATCAGCAATGTTTATCTCTAATTCATAATAATAAAATAATAATAATGGTAATAATTTTAGTTGAATTATATCATATTACCTTAATCATTGTAAATATCATCAATGTTTATCTCTAATTCATAATAATAAAATAATAATAATAAGAAAATAATAATAATTTTAGTTGAATTATATCATATTACCTTAATCATTGTAAATATCATCAATGTTTATCTCTAATTCATAATAATAAAATAATAATAATGATAATAATTTTAGTTGAATTATATCATATTACCTTAATCATTGTAAATATCATCAATGTTTATCTGTAATTAACAATAATAATAATAATAAGCCGCCCAAGTCCTCGTGCTGTTGATGAGTCAATAAGGAAAAGTATGGAAGCCTGGTACCACCAGGAACCCCGCCCCGACGTTGCAGAGCCCATCAAGCTTTTCTACAAGGGGCACTTCCACCGGAGGTACAAGGAGGACGAACAAGCCCTCAAAAAGATCATCGAGGAAAACGTCAGCCCTGCCGACCCAGACAGAAATATTAAGAGATTATATATATAAACGAAGAAGACGAGCAGCCTGGTGATGAGAAACAATCCTTCGGCGCCCCTGCAGGATCCCTTGAAAAAGACGAGTGTGGTCTACCGTTACACATGCCCCGTCCGAGGATGCCTCGGCAAATACGTCGGTATGACCTCTCCAAGAGAATCTCCTGCCACGCCCAAGAAGGAGCCATATTCAACCACGCCAGGACTGCTCATAACATACGGATAAAAAGAAATGATATTATCCCTTATCAAAATAATAGATCAGACAACGGATCCCCGACGTCTGCGCCTCCTAGAAGCCCTCCATATAGGTAAGGAGAGACCAAACTTAAACATCACTCAAGAAATGTTTCTCCTTCCCACCGCCGCCCGGAGGCCAGCGAGCGACCCCCCGACAATGCCAGATAATCAGGAGCCCCCACAGGATGATACGATTCCTGCTACAGACGGAATTCCTGACGTTCATCCCCAGGCACACTACTGTGGCGCTCGCACGAGAGAATCCCCGAGACCTTCGAGGCGAGATCCACGGGCTGTTCTGTGAGCAAGAACCCGTGCTGACACAAGGTCAGCTCAATCAAAAACAACACTTCGCCCAAGACCGGCCCGACCAATGAGAATGCAACTCTAGCTTCGAGCCGCTATAAATACCGTTCCGCTAACTTTCTTGCTACAGTCTCTTCAACTGACTCGTCCGAAGATGACTTACGAGAAGGTCGAAACGTCACGTGATACCAGCTATACCAGCACCAATACCAGCCCTTAAACCAAAGACGACCCCGGCCCGAACTGAAAAACGCCTACGGAATAATACCGGCACTGACGATGACCCCTGCTTGACCTGGATCTGATATCCTGTTCTAATAAAAGATTCCTTCAGCATTTACAATTTTTGAAAATTCCCAATATGAATATTGGCAAGTTACTCAGAAACATCGCTGAGCCTGAGAAGCGAATTGTAAGGAAAATAGAAAAAACAATATATAAAATCAACTCGCTTAATTCTGCCATCCTTTTTAACAGCATTTGCCTAAAAGAGGGTCTTCTACCAAAATAATAATAATAATAATAATAATAATAATAATAATAATAATAATAATAATAATAATAATAATAATAATAATAATAAGTCAAGAAGAAAGTATCACTCATTGATGTCGCAATACCATGGGACACCAGAGTTTGAAGAGAAAGAGAGGAGGGGAAAAAATGGATAAGTATCAAGATTTGAAAATAGAAAATAAGAAGGATATGGGATATGCCAGTGGAAATCGTACCCATAATCATAGGAGCACTAGGGCACGATCCCAAGATACCCTGAAAAGGAATCTAGAAAAACTAGAGGCTGAAGTAGCTCCAGGACTCATGCAGAAGAGTGTGATCCTAGAAACGGCACACATAGTAAGAAAAGTGATGGCTCCTTTAAGGAGGCAGGATGCAACCCGGAACCCCACACTATAAATACCACCCAGTCGAATTGGAGGACTGTGATAGAGCAAAAAAAACAAAAAAAAAAAAAAAAAAAAAAAAAATAATAATAATAATCATTTTAGTTTAATTATTATATCATAATACCTTAATCATTGTAAAGATCATCAAAATTTATCTCTAATTATTATTAATAATAATAATAATAATAATAATAATAATAATAATAATAATAAATAATATTTTAGTTGAATTATTATATGCTATTACCTTAATCATTGTAAATATCATCAATGTTTATCTCTAATCAATAATATAATAATAATAATAATAATAATAATAATAATAATAATAATAATAATGTCCGGCACTTGCACAGAACCAGTACAAAAAGAGGCATGATTCATTGGCAAAAGCCCTCCACTGGAGCCTGTGCAAGAAACATCAGCTACCTTGCAGTGATAAGTGGT
>NC_087214.1:73515704-73528204 GCF_015104395.2 Macrobrachium nipponense
CCGATCTGCACGTTAAGTTAGGTTAAGATGCTGACCTGCACTTTAGGTTAGGTTAAGACGCTGACCTACAGGTAGGTTAGTGTCTTATGTATAGGAGGGGTTCCGAGTCCTCTTCTCCTTTTCACAAGGTAGGACATCGGATTAGGTAAAAATATCTTTCGGTTAAATTATAGCATAGTTTAATATTCAAGTCAAGTTATAATAGCATTCATGATGTCCTTTGGTTAAGTTAGGATGAATTTGCTAGTATGTTATATCAGTTAGAATGTATTATGGCATCACTTTAGTTAAGTTACGATGCATCTCGGCCCTATACCTAAATATAGCCGACACTAGCACCTCTGAATCTGTTGCAAAAACACAGCCGCTTCCAAAAAAAAAAGTGGGAAAAACAATTTCGAGAAGTAATAGCAAACAAATTAGCTTAGTATTGCATTGGGACACAGAGCTACATCAAAGCTAAAGCATTCGATCTCATTAAAATGTAATTATCGAACCGAACAATCATTAACTCTCTCATTTCGGGAGGTAAATTGCCACGGGAAGATGTATGAACACAATTTATGAGTCCTTTAAATGTCTGATTACTGATATTTGTGTGGCTTGTTGTAGGTATCAATTATATGCATCAATTATTTGCACAGAGGAACTGAAGGCTGAACTTGATACAAGTTTAAAATGTTCAAACAAAGTTCAAGAATGTTTTTGTTTACAGAAAAATGCAAGTGTTTACATAACAAATACATAATATACACTAGGATATGGGAACTTACTCAGTACCCAAACAATATTTATTTATTTCGATTTTTTTTTTGAAGGCCCAGAATAAAAACTGATATTCCGGGTCACTAGCATAAGCTAGGTCAGCAGGTTCCAAGTGGCACGTTTCCACAATGTCAGTTGTTTGGAGTCTGATCTGACCTGACCGCCTCTGAAACGTAATTGTGGGGAAAAAGGGAAGTAGGGGAAAAATTCCGAAGCTTGGCAGTAAAAAGACTTCGTGTCGAAGTTCTCGCAACTGCATCCACCTTTATTCCTTCCTTCCTTCCTTGCCCATTTTCCAGTTTGCTCGAAAAGGGGCATTAGGTTGCCTGCCCTGTCGTCCTCTGGCAATCTAAAAGGTTCATCATCTTACGCTTGAAACGGGACATAAAAATTCGTTCCCAGAATCATTCTTCTTCCTCTTATAAACTTTCGTATTTTATTATTCTTCCTCCTCTTCTGGGTGTTGCCACGCCCATTTTTCTGCAAGTGGCTTTATGGCTTCGTCTTGATTGCCGGGGAACTTAAAACCACCGGATTAATTCGTCCTTCAAATCTGAGTTCTCGAACTGCGTCTGGGATGGACTCGAGAGAGACCGAAGGCCGAAATGGGTCCCTTTGCTGTCATATCATAAGGTTAAGAGGCGCTCAAGGTGTGTCTGCTTTGAACTGTTGCTGGATAGAACGCGCCACAAGCATCTGCCATCGTGAACTTCAGTAAAGAGAAATGTAAACATGTTTCTGTCTTGGCCTGTTTCTAAACAAAACGTGTTGATGTTTTTGACAGTTGCTGAATAGAACTCACCACATGTTTCTACCCTGAACGGTTTGCTAAATGGAAATCTAAACACGTTTCTGTTTTGGACTGTTGGTGAACAGAAGGTTAAACTGTTCCTGCTTTGGACTGTTGGTGAACGGAAGGTTAAACTGTTCCTGTTTTGGACTGTTGCTGAATAGAATTCGTCACATGCTCGCCAAACAAAAATCTAAACACTTTTCTGTTGGAAACAACTGTCGAAGAGAATGCCCCCACCCCTTCCCCCACCCTCCAGCGTTGGGGGGAGGGGTGCCAATAGAAAATTAATACCCTAGAACGACCCCAAATCGTAAAAGATACGAAGGAAGGTCCTCCCCTCTCATAAAGACGGTGCCATGGCAAACAGTTTTTCAGTTATTCCCCCTATCCCCCTTTCCCTAACAAAATGGGCTCCTCTCCCACCCACCACCCCCTAACCCTTCCCCCCATTCCCCTACAAAATGGGAACCTGCCAAAAAGGCAAATCTCGACAAATGTATAGTTCCGGGCGCGGGAGTTAAAGTCGACCCTTGGTTCCAGAAGTCGTAGGTATTCCATATATTCCGTATTCCGAGTACCCGGGAACGGACGGACCTCTTCTTGAAATCATGCCAGTAGCCATTCCAGAATTCCAGGCTGCCTACCCCTAGGAAGTTTTTTCTTTTTTGGGATGATTTGTATTGTTAAATTGTTATTGCAAATCGCCCCTTATCACTCAGAAGTGGTTATTGTTATTATTATATTATTAGAGGTGGGAAGCTCCTGAAGATGTAGATCTTCTTCTCGGAGGATGAGGCTGCGAGCCTTTACCCCGCCTCCCCCCCCCTCCCCCCCCCCCCCCACCACGCCCTTCTCCATCCTGGCTGCAACCCACGACAGTCGAGTAGCCGAATGACTTTTTTTAAACTGAAAGAATGACAGAAAGTTGATGTTATTTTAGTCGTTATTTGAGGAAATGAAAATCTAATAATTTTATTATTATTATTAATAAAATTTATAGTTTTTATAATCAAATTACAATGAAGAACAAAGTTATTTAAAATGAATAAACTATAATATCAAGGAAAGGTGTATTTATAACCTAAATGTTTATAAAAGAAAGATATTTTCGTGGAAATAGACATTTGTTTAATAAAAAAATGTTTTAATCCTCTAGTATAACTAAAACTAACTCAGATCAAAGGTATATTTTTGCCAAAAAAAAAAAAAAAAAAATTAGCATGTCTGTCGAGCTGAAAAACAACTGACCGAGTCGCTTCAAAGGAAAATGAACAAATGCCTTTATTTTCAACGAGCTTTTTATTTTTTTTTCTTTTTTTTTTTTTTTTTTTTTTTTTTTTTTTTTTTTAACATAATACGAGTTTTTTTTCTTTTAGGTTCTCGGAACGATTTACGCAATTTGTCTCGCTAGAGAAAAATCATTGGGAAAAAAATTAGAATTTTTTTTCTTTACGTAGGTTATGTGGACGTTCAAAATATGCTGAGATGATACGTATCTCTCTCTCTCTCTCTCTCTCTCTCTCTCTCTCTCTCTCTCTCTCTCCTGTCAGTTTTTTTGGGTCGAACCATTCTCTCTCTCTCTCTCTCTCTCTCTCTCTCTCTCTCTCTCTCTCTCCGTTAACAGTTTTTTTTGGGTCAACCATTCTCTCTCTCTCTCTCTCTCTCTCTCTCTCTCTCTCTCTCTCTCTCTCTCCTGTCAGTTTTTTTTGGGTCGAACCATTCTCTCTCTCTCTCTCTCTCTCTCTCTCTCTCTCTCTCTCTCTCTCTTGTCAGTTTTTTGGGTCGAACCATTCTCTCTCTCTCTCTCTCTCTCTCTCTCTCTCTCTCTCTCTCTCCTGTCAGTTTTTTTGGGTCAAACCATTCTCTCTCTCTCTCTCTCTCTCTCTCTCTCTCTCTCTCTCTCTCTCCTGTCATTTTTCTTGGGTCGAACCATTCACCAGCTCTCTCTCTCTCTCTCTCTCTCTCTCTCTCCTCTTCCTTTCGTATAATGCCTTCCTACCGACCTATTTCTTTGCAGGTGTTCAGCAAACCAGAACGTAATCACATTATTACAGCCACGAGAAAATGTCTGCAGTCTCCTTTTAAAGGCTAAAAGGCTAAAAGAGAGAGAGAGAGAGAGAGAGAGAGAGAGAGAGAGAGAGAGAGAGAGAGAGAGAGAGAGTGTTGAGGGATTAGTTCCTGGGACGCCCTATAATCTGGAGGGGGGCCGATTTCGAGTAAATATTCAAAAAAAGATGTAATACTAAAAAATATGTTACCAGGAATATTCTTAGGAATCAAATATTACAAGGAATGTTCTTAGGAATACCATCCCTCTATTTTTTTGCCCGTTCGTTTCCCAAAAACGATATTATTTCATTTGTAGAAAATTGGACATAAAAAAAAACACAGTTAGTAAGGACGATATTCTCGACAACACCTTGACAATTTCTCTCTTCGGCGCAATTGAGTTTTCCGTACAGCCGCCACGCGGTTATAATCAGGTCCACCGAAACCAGAGCTATCTTTCGGTGGTCTCGGTAGCATGCTGTATGAGCCGCGGCCCATTAAACTCTAACCACGGCCCGGTGGTGGCCTGACCTATATCGTTGCTAGACGGAGGATCATAGGTAACTTTAATCTCGAGTGAAATCAAAACGACTGAGGCTAGAGCGCTGCAATTTGGTATGTATAATGATTGGAGGGTGGGTGATTAACGTACCAAATTGCAGCCCTCTAGCCTCAGTAGTTTTTAAGACCTGACGGCGGACGGACAGAAAGCTAAAAGCTATATAGCTCTTTACTTCTATCTGAATAAAAGAAGATATTTCAGTCGAATTGTTGTGTAAGAATAGTGTCCTAGAACCATCTCCGGGTTCCAGACCATTTCGACGTTGACGGAGATTCCAGTAATCCCTCCTTTTCCTAGACCTATTCCCGCTTTGATAAAGGACCCTATCATTCCTAAGATATTATAAGCTGTCGTAACTTTTATTCTGAGCGACGCCATTTCCAATAACGCCCGGGATCACAAGTGTTCGGGTGGTGTGAAGATGTCAAGGGGTTGGCCAGATCACTACTCCTTGTCCTGGGAGAAGTGATTGCGTGTTACGACCTCTCTCTCTCTCTCTCTCTCTCTCTCTCTCTCTCTCTCGTGGGTATACTCACCGATACAACAAAGCCTCTTCAATATTACCGGAATCTTGGAGATTCCTTTATACATATATTGGCATCTTGCACTTTTGGATAGTAGCTTACGACTTTATATTCTTGAGCCTGTGAGTGATAAGTTATGGTACTCAGAATATAATATTAGGATTTATCGGCTATTTTTCATTAATGTTGGTTATATTGAACTCAAGATTGGTCTTGTATCTCATGGGTATAATATATCTTTAGGCGGGTATGTATGTATGTATATATATATATATATATATATATATATATATATATATATATATATATATATATAGTACAGCGGCATAGCAAAAAAAATTCATAAGAATTGTGCATTTGGGGATGGAAGCCACCAAACATGGAGGAATGATAGAATATTATATTGGAAACATTTCAGATATGGAACCACTTTTGTAACCCCAAAGTGGCCGCCATATTGGATTTCAAAATGGCGGCTTACAAATCTTTAATTACAGATAATTCTGGTTATATACCAGCTAGAGACTTAGTTTTAGTGTCTAGATATACATATTTGAGGTCAATGAATTGAATGGTTCTAGTTAGAAGTTGATTTGGTGACGCCATATTGGATTTCAAGATGGTAGGCTAAAAAAAGAGAAATTTATGACTGATATATTGGTTATGTGCCAGCTATATACTTGATTCTGGTGTCTAGATGTACAAATGTGAAGCCAAGGAATTAACAATAGTTGTAATGAAACATGTTTTAATTCACATTATCAACTGATAATCAAGTGATAATCCCATAATTATTATGTACATTTATATGCATGTAATTATACACACGACAAACAAGAGAACTTGCGTATCAATCAATTCAATAACACGTAAGTTCTGCACAGTTCCAAATCAGTCCTGAGCAATCACATCACAGCCGCATAGTGCTGTGCATTTCAGAGCTGCTTTCTTACACTTGCATCTCCCACTGCAACCTTTTTTGTACCCACAAGAGATCAGTTCATAAGCAGGATTTGGCAGCTTCTGGGTAGTGTTGTCCACAAAGGATCAAACTGTCCGTCATTTTCCACCCACCCCCAGTCACATGGTGATGGTAGAGTGCAGCGTGGGACAAGAGACTGCCCCCAACAATATCCACCCTGGTACGTTGCCCACTTCACATGCTGTTCTAGGGCTGCTGTGTTGGAGGTATTGCTTCAATAGATCGCGCTTTCTTTTTGCAAAGAGTTTCTTCCTTGCCAGATTCACCTCTGAACATGTACATGTTCGGTCGTACAGGAGTACTATGTATCTCTCCAGGGTTGCCAATGTGTCCTCAGAAATCTCACTTGGTGCAGATGCCAAGGTCAGAAATGCATTTGTCACTTCTGGGAAAATGTCCCATACTGCCCATGCAGGTATCTTGCCATGACCTGCAAAGCTCGAGACTGTATCACACCCTGTGATTGCATGGAAGACTGGCAGTGCCTTGGATTTGTCTGGCCCCAGTGAAGCAGCCAGCTTGTGTGCTGCTATGTAGCGGAAGCTCTTGCCAGTACCAATTGCTAGCCATAGTTCATCGACTGCCTCAGTAGCTCCTGGGCCATCCCACACAGCAAGAACCACCACATCTGTGTCCACGGTACGGATGAGTATTCTGCGGTGTCCAGATTTAACAGCATCTGCTGCATGAACCATCATGCGCGTGTCCACTTCCTCGTGATTGCATGGGGCCAAAGCTGCTGTGTCTTCAAAGGGTGGTACAGCAATGACCTGTTGATATAAGCATAAAAATGTCATATATTTGGTGAAGGCGGTCAACTGATCATCAAAAAAATCTATATGAAATTAACATTAATTTTTATATTACAGATCCATGACAATGTGGGTACATGTATTGACATATTATATAAACGGGTTATTCAGATTACCTGTTCACCGGCGTCAGTAGCAATCAGCTGTTTTCTCTGCACATTGATGGACTCCATGACCTGCTTAGACAGGAAGCGGAAGAGTTCTTCCTTGTTCTCGTCGACAAGGAGGAATGTGTGCCAGTTCCCTGGTAACAGGCAGTGCCAGTAACACGTCTGCAGATTCCCTTGCCTCTGTTAGCCCCTTGCAGTTGCCTTCAAGCTGTCCTGAGTTTTTGCATAGCGGTCCCCACACTAGATCCAGACGAGAATGATTTTGAAGCTGTGACAGAATGTATGGGAACGAATACGTCTGTGGCATAGGTCAAGAATGTTTGCTGTGGCCAGGGCTTCAGTATTTGAACCACTGCAGCCCATCGAGGATCACAGAAGAGACTTGTGGTGGTGAGACGTTGGTTCAACAAGCTGTTCCAAAGGCCTCAGCAAGTCAGATTTGGAACCAAAGCGGATCCGTCCATTTTGTGATAGTGCAGGCGGGTGTGCACTGTTCTCATGTTTGAAGAACTGCTCGAGATCGCCATCTCTGGTTTGGCATGCGAATTATAGTCTGGAGAAAAGCTCTGAATCACTCCTTGCAGAGGCGAGTTGTTGCTTGCTCTTATTGGCACTTTTCACCTTGATGGATGCAAATAATGGAAGTTTGTTGCGTTTGATGACATTATTGAGTGGTTTGGATCTGTCTGCCAGACGTTCCTTCACAAATAAATTGAACTGATCTCGCCCGTCTGCACAGCTGTACGCACACTCTCTACTGCAGCTGGGCCCAGGATCTCCTGTGTGTCTAGGACCAGCAAATCTGTGCTTTTTTCTTCAAAGGGGTTGCCCATCGCCTCGATGACTGCTGTCAGTGCACGAACATCTTGGACAAATTTCTTCTGTACACTGTTGATTTGCTCATGGTGGTGGGTGTGCTCTCCTCTTTGGTGCAGTTGTTGTGAGGTCTCAAATTCTGTGATGACCGGAGCAACTTCAGGGCCAGCCACCATCCACCGTCAAAGGGCACTTGGATTTTCAGTGAGACCCACTGCCCCGCCATCACCTTTGACCATGGCATTGTTTTGCTCATGTGCCTGGTCTAAGGCAATGGCGGAAAAAGCATGCCTGGTCATCTTGGATGTGAAGTGGCCCATATGGAACTTGGCAGCAACATCTGGATGTTTTCTCTGCAAGGCAAACCATGTCCCTGATGTGCACTGGAAACCAAGCGAGCATAGTGGACATGATCCAATGCAGCAAACCATGCAGCTAGCTCTGGTAGGGTGTCCATGTACAGTGTGAAGTTCGACTCTCTAAGTGAACGTATGAAGAGGAGTATAGAGTGCTCCAGGTGAAGTACAGTGCCCGTACTGAAACTGGGGACATGCTACTGCTCTCATGTCCCACCATGCCTCAAACTGCAATAGTTCCTCATCTCTTGCTGTCGCTCTTTCTTTGTATCTAGTATATGCATGGTGCTGAAGTATGTGCAGGCAGCAGCAGTTACCTGGTGGGCGTGTCTTGTACGGCTGACATGAGCTGCATGCAGGAAGGAGTCTGCTGTGTCTGTTGTTGCTATCTCTGCCCTGAACCAATGCCTCTGTCCAACCACTGTCTTGCAGCCAGTTTCCTGCTGTCTTCCAAGCTGCCATCTCTGTGTAGAGCGCCTAGCATTACTACAAATAGATCTTCACCAAAATGTGCTCTGGCCAGTTCCATTGCACCTCCTTGGCAATTGCATACAGTGGTTGGTCCAGTGTGATGACGGGTATCTGTCCAGGATTTAGCTCATTGACCGCTGCTTTCACTACATCCATGGCATCATTGCCACTGAGTGGGCTTGGGTCATGGAAGAGGGTAACAAGGCATGGGTGTGTACTGTGATATTAGTATGCTGCGCTGCTTGGCTCTCTGCATGATGTGCAGCCCACGAAATGTTTCATGGATTCTGCGTATTGCCACTGTCACATGCATCCTTCACAGCCTGGAGCCACTTCTTCTCTTTATCGAGCTCAGCTTGTGCAGGATTCCTCTGCAGTGATGCTTGGGTTTCCAGCTGGGTACATGGTTTTTTTGGGCAGGTGAAGTACTGGCTGTACATCTGTATAATACCGTGGAAGGTCACCCACAGCCTTGACATTGGAGATACCCCCGATGATGACAATACCTCAGTCTGTGCCTTGATTGTCATAGTCTGGATGTTGTATTAATGAAATACCAGTTCGATGGAATGAGTCATGTGCTGTCGTGGAGCTGGGATTGTGGTCTATATTATCCACAGCTACTGTGGTGAACACACTACTGCAGAGCTTTGGGGGGCAAACCACCTTTTCCATCTGAAAGCGCTGACATGTCCCGTTGCCCAGCTCTGCAGAGATCCGTAGCACACTATCATATGCAATGCTGATCCCTAGTCCAGATAGTGTGTCAACTAATTCCCTCTTTCTCGTATGGGCATGAAGCATCAAAGCCAAGATATATTGGCAAGGGAGTCTCTTGACTGGATGCTGTGTCGCACGTCTGTGCCTGCACCTCTTCTCTCATGTTTCACAATGTTGTATTTGATTAGTTGAGCTATGGTCAAAGATGCTGAGGACGATGATTGACGTGCCTGGTTTTTTATGCCTGCACCCTCTAGCATCATGGAGACCATTGTCAGCAGCAGTTGTGGCACAGACTCTTCTTGGCATTTGTCTGAGAAGGAACCATTGAAAGGCTGAGATGACTGGAACATATCCTTCCTTATAATGCGGGCAGCTCGTGCCAGGTGCACAGCATTACTGTCAATGTCATGTTGACATGCTTTGGCTAGTGCACTGCCAATGTCTTCCTTATACACCAGCAGGATATCTCATCCCTTTCTGTGCTCCTGCAGATCAGGCAAATATGCCAGGATTCGCTCCTTGAGTCTGGTTGTATGGACTCGTGTTTCCAACACAATGCCGAGCTGTTCCATTCTCGTTGTGTACAGCTTTAGTGATGGTCTGCCATCTTGAACAGGAGCAGAGTCCTCTTCTTTTGCAGTTTCCTCTATGTATGTTACCAGTTCAGACAGGACTATTGCTGAAATGACATCTACTTTGCTCTGACTTTCCTCAGCAAGTGTTTTTGCTGCCCTCACGCGGTTGTATAGGGATGTCAAACATTTCTTGTGGTACTTGGCCTCTCTTGCCACCCATATCCCCAGCACTCAGTTGGGCTAACAGAGTGGTATCCTCAAGAACTCGGCAGCGTTGCGAACGTGTTTATCTAGTTCCAGTGTCGCTACTTGATGAAACTCTGAACCAAGCTGTTGGTGGCAGAAGAAGCATAGATGATTGCGTATGTTTTCGAACACAAAACTGCCTTAGATCTAGTTCGCTTGTACTGGCGGCAGGGCTTCCTTTAGAATGACCTCTTTTTCTGTGCCCGTCGTAGCTTGGTAGTGTTGTATATTTCACCCTGCATGACTTGTGCCACTTGGTTTGGTGGGCAGCCAGAGTGGCAGCTATCCCTTGGCCTTCATCTAGTGTTGTAAGTCCATATCTTGTGGCAGCTCACCTAGTTCAATGAATGCTAACATATTGTCTCAAAAATGTCTTGTATCCAGCACCTGAATCTTTTCTTTTAGTTGCAGCAGGACACTGTAGGACTCTTCTTTATCAGCTTGACACAGAACACAGAGTTCCCAGTCAGTTTTGGTGTGGGAGTTAGAGGCTTGGAAACATCAACTACCTTGAACCGTTTCGACGTGGTTGAAATCTGGAATAAGAAAGAAAAATACCAGAATCAGTATATAGCTGACACATAACCAATATATCAGTCATAAATTTCTCTTTTTTTTTTAGCCTACCATCTTGAAATCCATATGGCGTCACCAAATCAACTTCTAACTAGAACCATTCAATTCCCTGACCTCAAATATGTATATCTAGACACTAAAACCAAGTCTCTAGCTGGTATATAACCAGAATTATCTAATAGTAAGATTTTTAAGCCGCCATTTTGAAATCCAATATGGCGGCGACTTTGGGATTACTACAAAAGTGTTCCATATCTGAAAATGTTCCCCATATAATATTTGATCATTCCTCCATCTTTGGTGCTTCCATCACAAAATGCACAATTGGTTTGCTATGCCGCCTGCAACCTAAAGATATATATATATATATAATATATACTATATATATAATAATACATATATATATATTATATAATTCCCAGACAGCCCACGCCCACGTTCTTCGTAATGAGAACATTAAAAAGGAGGGCCCTCTCTCTCTCTCTCTCTCTCTCTCTGCTCTCTCTCCTCATGCTCTCTCTCTCTCATTTCGTTTTTTATCCGAATACAAATAATGGAAATGTTGTAACAGACGCAAGGCTGATAATTTAACGAGCCAGTCTCTCTCTCTCTCTCTCTCTCTCTCTCTCTCTCTCTCTCTCTCTCTCTCTCTCAGTTCCCCCGAGCTCAAGAAACAATTAGGGCGCACCTGAACTGAACAAAGACAAAGACAATGATCGTTCCGTGACGCGGAACAGGTTCCAGATCGTGTTCCATGATCCATGCCCAGGAGTGGCACGTATTCCTGGAAGAAGAGGTCCGGGCATTCGTGAGAGGGCAGGGCATTGTGGGTATTTAGTAATGACTAGTCATACCCAGTGGTCATCCTTCGTATGATCCTCGTCATGGAGTTGGTGTTTAAAAATCTTCGCTTTCCTACAGTTTGCCTCGCGTGGCGTACTGTAGATTGGCATTAGCGGTTGTTTTTAATCCAGGCGCATTTCTCTATGCCTATTCGTTCTCTCTTGGCTGTCCAGCTCCTTTGATTTGAAATGGTTGCAATTTCAGTGCGTAATTAGTACCAAGTTTTCGTAGGATCTTTATGAGAGATTGGCGCCGTGAGGTAGTGGTCTCTTGATGAGAGAGAGAGAGTGAGAGGAATTTCTCTCTCTCTCTCTCTCTCTCTCTCTCTCTCTCGTTCTTCGGCCCATCTTGCTAGGAGCCTCGACATGAATAATGGGGCTAAATGGTGTAGATGTCAACAAATTTAATGATTGATGGACTAGTTGTTCTTTCCTACCTGCGCCTCTTCATCAATCACTTGTCATGGCTTGTTACGTATTTCTACCGCTCTGTTTATTTTATTTATTATTATTATTTTTTTAACTTTAAGCTTTGTTTGTGAGTAAACAAATGAATAAACGGCGTTCAGTTTAGTTTCCTTGGTCTATTAAGATTTTAAGTAATGTCAGCTTGGATCGGGGAAAGAATGTGGGGATTACAACCTCATCCCTTCTCTCTCTCTCTCTCTCTCTCTCTCTCTCTCTCTCTCTCTCTCTCTCTCTCTGTGTGGTTACCATTTCAGTGTTTCTCTGTCAGGGGACAAGATTTATGTATATATGTGTATATATAATATATATATATCTAATATATTATATATATATATATATATATATATGTATATATTATATATTATATATATATACATCATACATACATACATACATACATACATACATATTTATATATACGTATACATAACATTCGAAAACAAAATTAACCACTTATCCACTAGAACCTCGCAAACGAGAAACCTCACAAAACATCATTTCATTTTATCCCTGTAAGACAAAAAAAAAGAATAAATAAAAATGAAAATAAAAAAACAATAATAATAAACAAACAGCTTCAAATCATTTTAGAAGATAAACGAATAGATAAACTAATTTTTCACTGGACCCCAGATTTTATTTCGCGTCGCAAACTGTGCCTCCATGAATAAATAAATACGTTTTTTTAAAAAATGTGAATAATTGAACAGGCTCATCGCTCCAGTATACTTTTTTTTTTGGGGGGGGGCTTTATTTTGTTGTGTAACTTCGTAGATGAAAAATAAATTCATTGGGTGAATGGTTTCATATGAGTACATTTTTATATACAC
>NC_087214.1:73542810-73552810 GCF_015104395.2 Macrobrachium nipponense
CGTCTAGAAAGTTTACCTCATTTTTAGCCTGTCGAATATTAAGCATTGTTTATCGTCTCCTTATCACCCACAGAGCCAAGGAGTGGTCGAACGATTTCATCGAACCTTCAAAACCCATGCTTCGCACGTAATGTTGTGAAAATGAAAAGGAATGGGATGTCTATCATACCAATGTTGCTATTTGCCGTTCGTGATAGCGTACATTCATCGTTGGGTTATTCTCCTTTTCAGTTAGTATATCCTATCAGGTAAGGTCACCCATGGAGGTGATAAAGAATCAGTTGATTTCAGATGAGAAGGATTCTAGCACGTTACAAGAAATGAAGGAAAAAATAAAGAAAATATGGAAAGTAGCACATGAGAATCTTAAAGTAGTACAAGAAGAGATAAAAGAATTACGACAAAAAGGCTGCAAAACGTGAACTCGACATAGGAGATAAGGTTCTAAGTGTATCTCCCTACAGCTGGTAAGGTTTTTAACCAGAAGTATATAGGACCTTGCACGGTGAAGGAAAAAGTAAGTGATGTTAATTATCGAATTCATTTCCTACAGGACGGAGGAAAGTTAAAACTTTCCATATTAACTAAATTAAAGAAGTATAACGAATCCAGTGGGAGTGTTGTCAATTGCAAAAGAGGATGATGGAAAAAGACGTTGAAGAAGAAATTGAAACTTAGATTAAAAAAATACAGATTATTTGAGTGATGATGAAAAATTTAGGAGTTATGTATTCATTTATCTGATGAACAGCAGCATGATTTTAAAGTGCTAATTCAAACTTTTCAGATCTATTTTCAGACCATCCTAAAAGGATAAAAGGAGTACAACATAAAAATCAGGTTGATTAGAAGAGACTCCAATAAGTCAGCGTCCATACAGAATGTCGCCGAGGCAACAACAACAGTTAAAGACCGAAGTTGCTTATTTACTGAAACACGGACTAGCAGAGGAAAGCCATAGTGAATGGGCTAGCCCATGTATTCTAGTCGACAAACCTGACGGAAGTGCAAGAATGTGTACAGACTATCGAAAGGTAAATAATGTAACTATAAAAGATTCATATCCTATGCCCAGAGTAGAAGATATAATTGATAATGTAGCAAAGTTTCCTTTTTTAAGTAAAATGATTATTGAAAGGATACTATCAAATTGAGTTTAGACAAAAACAGCAGGGATATTGCTGCATTTGTTACACAAACCCCATGGACTTTATAATTATAAGGTAATGCCATTTGGTTTATGTAATGCACCTCTGACATTCCACGTCAGATGATTATATCTTGAAGGATTTCGAAGGTGTATTTGTTTATTTAGATGACATTATTATTGTTGGAGAAACCTGGGAAGATCACATTAAAAAAGTATGATGTTTTTTGAGAGGTTATTAGAATTTAATGTTACGATAAACCTTGCCAAATGTGAATTTGGAAAAACTACAGTTCGATATTTAGGTCATGAAATAGGAAGTGCCAAGTGAAACCTGTTGATTGTCATATTGAGGTCATAAAGAATTTGACCCTCCCTACATCTAAACGTGGAGTGATGAAATTTTTTGGGAACAGTGGGGTATTACAGAAAATTTTGTAAGAACTTTTCAGATGTAGCCTACCCATTAACAGAGTTGCTGAAAAAGGATGTGAAGTTTGTGTGGTCAAAGGAATGTGACGATGCCTTTAATAAACTTAAGCTCATGTTAATGTCTAAGCCAGTACTGAAATCCCCAGACTTTAATCTAACCTCCATTCAAGTTACAGGTAGACTCCAGTGAAGTAGGAGCTGGCAGTGTATTATTACAGGAACATAATGGTGTTTTACACCCTGTATCTTACTTTTCAAAGAAATATAATAGCCACCAGTTAAATTACAGTATTGTTGAAAAAGAAGCTTCAAGTTTAATTTTGAGTTTAATGCACTTTGAGATATACTTGCTTACAGTAACTTTGAAATAGACGTATATACTGATAATAACCCTTTAACCTTTATTAATAAATGTAAGCACAACAATAAGAGAATTTTAAGATGGTCTTTATTTTTGCAACCATTCAAACTAAAATATTCACCATATAGCAGGACAAAGAAAATGTCATTGCAGATTATTCTCTCTCTAGATCTGTTGATTATTTAAAGGAAAGTGCTTGTTACCAACGACGTGGCAGTCTCCGACAGTTGCTAAATGGAAGTAGCTAATGTTTAAGACTGTAAGAGTGAAAATTCAGAATGGACTGAGGAGAGAGCCGCTGAGTTAAAAGGGGGGGAATGTAAAGGAATATTGATTTATTGAATGTAAAATTGCAGAAAAGGTTGAAATTGATATTTGCATAGAAAAAAAGTGTGTACACTAGACAACAGATGGCAGTAGCGCGTTGGCGTAGGCGGTAGTCGCCAAGGATAATGTACCGAAACAATGATATTTGGTCCATGGATGTCTAGCGTGAGTCTGGTATATAAAGGCCCAAAACGACGATTTTTCGTTGGAGCTGAAACAAACAAGTGATTATAATAGTGTATCAAGTTTTGAGGAATATATGGTAATGTATTATACCATTTGGACGTTTTTCTTTGTTGGTTGCCACTAACTTTTGATGTTACAGTGAATTATATGTTGTGTTGATGTAAAGCTTTGTGACTTGGGTATTATACTAAAATAAATGCAGTGATTAGTGATTAGTAGTCTTGATGAAGTGCTGTGTAGCGAGTCTTTGCTTTTGTGTAAAGCGTCCGTAATTTGTTTAATGTTCTGTTTGTGACTTTAATTTCCTTACTAGTTGTTATTAAAGTACATTTTTAAGTTATAGTGAGTTGTCACTGTTTCCTGATATATTCTCCTCGTAAAATCCTTACCATAGAGAGAGATTTTTTTTTTTTTTTATGTTACAATATATATATATATATATATATATATATATATATATACATACTATATCCTGTGTATTTACAAGGCTATTAAAATATTTTTCCCCAAAATAACGATAAATGAGTGTTATGTATTTCAGTTGTTTTATCAAGAAGTGGGAGTCCACAACAAAAGCTATTCATTAAAAGCCTTTTATTCTGCCTAATTACACCTCGACTCTGGAACAATGGCGCCCATTACCACCTTTCATCCTTGCAATTAGTAAATTACCTTAATGAGAGTAATTAGAAGCTGTGGTAGAACTACAAACATATTTATTACAATTACTGAAATGTTTTTTTCATTGTGCATCTTTCTTGGACTCAACCACAGTCGACCAACCGCCAGGTTCATTATATTATCGCTTGTGAAGGCTTTATGGGTCTTTCAGAAATTAAAACCACCTCGTTTCCCCCTTGACAGATCGATCTCGGGTATTATATATATATATATATATATATATATATATATATATATATATATATATATATATATATATATATATATATCCTTACAATGGAATTAAGAAAAAATAATTAATAAAAAGTCCCCACATGATAATCAAGAAAAAGCAATATCCCTTTTTTCAATAAAAATGAAAATAATTGCTAAAAATCGACTTTAAAATGTTGATTATCGCAAACAATTTGGCGTTGCAGAGTTATCGAGACCTGTGCAAACTCGGCTGAAGAAGAAGAAGAAGAAGAAGAAGAAAAATAATTTTATACCTAATTTTGTGCCTTCCCGTTTTACGTTACAAGGTTAGCCCTGGGAAAAGTTAAAGTATCATCCATTACGGAGTTTTATCCCTACGATAATTACAGCGTTGGTGAATGGAGGAGAGAGAGAGATGAGAGAGAGGAGAGGAGAGAGAGAGGAGATGAGATGTGGCGTGTGAGTACATACTCTACTTGAAGGGACGGTTATCGAGAGGGTTAATGGAACAGTCATGGAAAAAGGAGAGTGTGTGCAGTGTGTATATGTAGCATCATAGTCACTGATATAGATTGTGTTAGTGTACGATAGTGTTGCATAAACGCATACATAAATACACACATACATGCATACACATATGCACACACGAGAGGAGGGAGATATTTTATTATCTTTTAAGGGTATACATACATACATATACACCTATGTATACCTTCAAAAAGGGTTCTTTTGTGTGAGAGAGATCGCTGGAAAAAGAGAAAAATATAATAAAAAGAAAAACGGAAGAACGGACGAAGAAGTTCGCAAAACCTGTCACACATTCCTCTCTCTCTCTCTCTCTCTCTCTCTCTCTCTCTCTCTCTCTCTCTCTCTCTCTCAGAGGCAAAACAGGTAACGAAGATGCACCTGCCTAGCTGACGCCCTTTTGTCGAGGGTAGAGAGATATAAGCCATTATCTTTTTCTCCTCTTTTCCCTTCTTCTTCTTCTTCTCGTTTTTATTCTGTTTCTTCAGAGAGAGACAGAGAGAGATTGTAGGGACCTTGATCTACTCCCAGAAGGGAGGGAGGGGGTTGGTTTAGGGGGGGAGGGTGCCCCCCCTCCGCCCGCCCCGACCCTATCCCACAAACCTTATCCACACGAGATGACATCATCGTAGGTTTCTGCTTGCAGCTCTCTCTCTCTCTCTCTCTCTCTCTCTCTCTCTCTCTCTCTCTCTATTATCGTCGATTTATTGTTATTGACTTTTATTAAAATTTCCTCTAATTCCTTTGTTTTTGAACCCCATTTTTATCCAATTATCCTTCATTCTGTCCCTTCTCGCCAATTATCGTAATTATTATTCCTTGGTCATTCTTCGTGTTTGTTATTATCATTATAATCTTCATTATAATGAAATATTATCATTATGATCTTCATTATAATCTACTATAATTATCATTGCAATTGTCATGGTCATAATCTTCATTATAATCATCATAATCGTTGTAATCATTATAATAATCTTCATTATAATCATCATAATCGTTACAGTCATTATAATAATCTTTCTTATAATGATCATAATCATTATAATTATAATAACCTCCATTATAATCATCATAATCGTTATAATCATTATAATATTCTTCATTATAATCATCATAGTCGTCATATCATCGTAATAATTCTTTCATTATAAATCATCATATCGTTTAAACTCCTTAATAATATTCTTCAATTATAATCTCATAGTCGTTTTTAATCATTATAATTCCTCATTAATAATCTCATATACTCATTCATATACTCATTATAATCGTCGTTATAATCAACATGATCATAACGTCACGCTTTGCACCCCGTGACGTCATACCTGTTGGCTCACGACAGCTAATTATGGCGTTTAAAAAAAAAAAATATATATTTATTTTTTATCCTTTTTCTCTCTCTCCTCCTTTTCCATTTTCATCGTCGGATTTCACCGTCCAGTTATCCGTCTGTTTCCTCTTCCCGTTTATCGCACGGTCGTCTCATTCCTCCTTTCCGCCAGTCACATTTATTCATTTAGTTTATTATATACTACTTCCCTTCTTCCTTTCACAGAACCCGTGCTTTTCGGAGCGTGCTTGTGCGCCTGTTTGTGCGCGTGCTTTGTGCTTGATTGCGTGCGTGCATGCGCGGATTTATCTTGTCCTGAACCCCCCCCCCCCCCACCCCCCCCCACCAACCCCCCTTCCCCCCCCCCACCCCCCCGCCCCCCTTAGCTCCCCCCCCCTCCTTCCCTGTACCCCCCCCTCATTCCCCCCCCACAACAACGTCAGGAACCTTAATAGCCCCAGAGCTGTTTTGAATTTCAAATTGGACGAAAAGGAGCCGAATTCATTCTGGGCTCTCTCTCTCTCTACGTCTCTCTCTCTCATTCTCTCTCCTCTTCTCTTCCTTCCCTCTTCTCATCTCTCTCTCTCTCTTCGTTCGATAACCCCACCATCTCACGAAATCATGGATATAGTGGGGAATGGAACAGAGAGAGGAGAGAGAGAGAGAGAGAGAGAGAGAGAGAGAGAAAGTATCTTCATCTGTCTGTCACTGTCTCTCACTCTAGTCCTGGAGAGAGATAGACAGAAAGAAACAGAGAGAGAGAGAGAGAGAGAGCTGTAAATCTTCCCCCTCCCCCCCAATATTCCCTGTCTGATGATGGAAAAATAAAGATTCATATATCCATTTTCATAATAAAAATGAAAATTTAACAAAAAATAAATAAAAATAATTTTGTTTGCAAGAAGTCCTCACTCAAAAATGTAAATATTCTTCAGTTTTTAAAGGACATCTTGTCTAACACTAAATAAAAATGAAAAATAGCTGGTTAGAACATATATCAAAATTCACAACAAAACAAAAAAGTTGACTGAAAACTCAAAATAGAAAATTTAAAAAAACTTCAAATTTAATTTTAAACAGTTAAGAATAAAAAATTTTAATAAATTGTTTTAACAGCTGGTAAGAACATATATCAGAATTCACAACAAAGCCACAAATTGAAAGAAAATACCACAAATAAAAAAATAAATAAACTTAAAATTTAATTTCAAAAAAATAAGAAAAAAAATTTTATTAAATTTTTTTTAACAGCTGGTAAGACCAAATATCAGAATTCACTACAAACCCAAAAATTGAAAGAAAATAACCACAAATAAAACTAAAAGAAAAAATAGAAAATTTAAAAATTAATTTTTAAAAAGTTAAGAATAAAAAAATCTTTTAATAAATTTTTTTAACAGCCGGTAAGAACATATATCAAAATTCACAACAAAACAAAAAAAATGAAAGAAAACACTCAAAATGAAAAATAAAACTTAAAATTTAATTTTTAAAAAATAAGAAAAAAAATTTATTAAATTTTTTGTAACAGCTGGTAAGACCAAATATCAGGATTCACAACAAAACCAAAAATTGAAAGAAAATACCACAAATAAAAAAAAAAAAAACTTCAAATTTAATTTTAATCAGTTAAGAATAAAAAAATTTAATAAATTTTTTGTAACAGCTGGTGAGACCAAATATCAGAATTCACAACAAAACAAAATATTGAACAAAAAAAGAAAATACCAACAAATAAAAAAAATTTTTAAAAATTTTTAAATTAAAATTTAAACAGTTAAGAATAAAAAATTTTTATAATTTTTTTTAACAGCTGGTAAGACCAAATATCAGAATTCAGAACAAAACCAAAAATTGAAAGAAAATACCACAAATAAAAAAAAGAAAAACCCTAAAGTTCAATTCTGACAATTAAGTTAACCTGTGAGATTTATGGATCCTCATGAGGGTACAGCAAAAGCTCTCTTGACCCTTGCAGGTATATGCGTGTAATGGCGAGGTTTTTGGGGGTGGGGGCGGGAGGGGAGGGTGGGGGGGGTGGGTCTGGGCGAGGTGAACCCCGTGACCCTCAGACCTTGGGAACTCCCTTTTTTTGTATCGTGTTATTTTTAGATTGGCATCTTTCATTTAGTTGTTTTTTTTTTTTTTTTTTCCTGAGTATAATTTTTTTGTATCGTCATTTTTCTTTATTGGGTATCTAGACTTTTTTTTTTCTTCTTTTTTTGTATCGTGTTATTTATAAATTGGGTAACTTGATTTTTTTTATTCGTGGGAATTGTGGCATTTTTTTTTTCTTGGGTATATTTTTTGTATCGTAATTTTTCGTTTTTTTTGGGTTATCCAGTTTGTCTCATTTTTTTCACTTCCTGAGTATCGTGTTATTTTTTTATTTTTGGGTATCATGTAATTTTTTCTTTTTTTGGTTCTTGGGTATCACTTTTTTTCTTATTAGTTCTCGAGTATAGTGTTTATTTTAAGCTTGGATTTTTTTTTTTTTTATTCATGGGCATCATGTTGACTTTTTACTTGGGTATCTTGATATTTGTTTTCCTCGACGACTTCGAGTGAGCCTTAGCCAAGAATGACTTTGATATTTGACCCTTTTTAGGAGTAAATGACCTTGATCTTGAACTCTGACCCCTTTTTAGGAGCAAAGGACCTTGAACTCTGACCCTTTTTAGGAGCAAAGAACCTTGAACTCTGACCCTTTTTAGGAGCAAATGACCTTGAACTCTGACCCTTTTTAGGAGCAAAGGACCTTGAACTCTGACCCTTTTTAGGAGCAAAGGACCTTGAACTCTGACCCTTTTTAGGAGCAAAGGACCTTGAACTCTGACCCTTTTTAGGAGCAAAGCAAATGACCTTGAACTCTGACCCTTTTCAGGCAAACAAACCTTTGGACCTGACCCTTTTTCGGAGCAAAAGTGACCCTTTGAACTCTTTACCCTTTTTAGGAGCAAAGGCCTTGAAACTCTGACCCTTTTTAGGAGCAAAGACCTTGAACTTCTGACCCGCTACCTTTTGGAAGCAGGACCGCAAATGACTTTGAACTCTGACCCTTTTTAAGGAGAAAGGACTTTGAACTCTGACCCTTTTTTAGGAAGCAAAGACCTTGAACCTTGACCCTTTTTAGGACAAATGACCTGAACTTCCTGACCCTTTTAGGAGCAAAGGACCTTGAACTCTGACCCTTTTTAGGAGCAAATGACCTTGAACTCTGACCCTTTTTAGGAGCAAAGGACCTTGAACTCTGACCCTTTTTAGGAGCAAAGGACCTTGAACTCTGACCCTTTTTAGGAGCAAAGGACCTTGAACTCTGACTCTTTTTAGGAGGCAAAGCGACCTAACTCTGACCCTTTTTAGGAGCAAAGGACCTGAACTCTGACCCTTTTTAGGAGCAAATGACCTTGAACTCTGACCCTTTTTAGGAGCAAAGGACCTTGAACTCTGACCCTTTTCAGGAGTATCTTGTCCTCCTAACTGTCGTGGATGAACTTCGTCAGTGCACCTCATGTGGGGACTGTAGGCATTACTTTGAGCCCTAGCTGCACCCATCGTTTGAGCCTTTTACTTGACCTACGCACCCCTTCTCTCCTTTGATTTTGCTGTCCAGCGCCTCTAACCATTTTCAAGTATTCCACAAACACTTTACATAATTGCCGCAAAATGTAATAATTTTTTACCAATTTTTCACAAATTGTTTACAAAATATCCACTAAATGCCACAATTCTCAAGTTACATTACATATTTTCACAAAGTATTGACAGAACATTCATAAATTTTCAAAAAAGTTTATAACGATTCCACAAAATTTTCAAAAATTAAACATAACTTCGCAAAATTCCTCAACATTTTCACAAAATGTTCCAAAATTCCAAAAATTTAAGCAAAATTCCATAAAAGTACAAAAAAAATAAATTTTCGCAAAATTCCAGAAATTTTAACAAAACTCCCACAAAACGCAAAATATTTTAACAGATTTTCACAAAATGTTTGCAAAATTCCAAATAACGTAACAAAATTTCATAAAATTTCGCAAAATTCCAAAAATTTTCACAAAAAGGTCCAAAATTCAAAAAATTTAAAAAAAAATCCATAAAAGTACACAAAATTAACAAATTCTCACAAAAGTTTTGCAAAATTCCAAAAATTTCAACAAAATTCCATAAAATTAAAATTTTTTTAACAAAACCCAACAAAATTTTTGCAAAATTCCAAAAATTTTAACAAAATTCCACAAAACTGCAAAAATTTTGATTCCACAAAATCCCACAAATTTTCACAAAAATCTCACAAAACCTCTGAACCTTGTTGCCCCGAATTCCTGAAAGGATTAAAATAAGAAGAAGAAGAAGAAGAAGAACAACAACAACAACAACAACAAGAGGAGGAAGAAGAAGAAGAAGAAGTAGTGGAATCTCGTCTCAATATGGCGGCTGCTTCTTCTTCGAAATTTATTCTCTTTGGCGAGAGATTTACGCTTTCAAATTACTCCAGACCACCACCTCCTCCTCTCCTCCTTCCTCCTCCTCCTCCTCCTCCCTCCTCCTCCTCCTCCTCCTCCTCCTCCTCCTCCTCCTCCTCCTCCTCCTCCTGCAGGAGGTCGTCGTTTTCACCCCGAGAGATGGATTGTCCTTTGAAGGGGGGCCGCCCCCTTCCCCCCCCCCGCCCCACTTCCTCCTCCTCAGCTTACGGGCGTGACGAAAGGAGTTATATAATAATTAGTTTTTTATCTCTTTCTCTCTTTGTAAAATAAATTTGTTCTTGCTGTTAATTATATAATAATCTATTTTTTCTGTGTAAAACAAATCT